>NC_056744.1:1436028070-1436265570 GCF_019279795.1 Protopterus annectens | reverse complement strand
CCACTAACCCCATCTTCGGTTTCTACATAGCCCTCCCAACAGCTGACCCTTTAAAACTGCATCGCCATACCAGAACACTAACTCTAATGCTAACCCTAAAACTCCAACCCAGTTCCCAGTTCGGGTCCTTGCTCCCTTCCCGTAATGTTCCTGATCACTCCATAGATCTAAAACTCCAGCCTAAATCCCTAAACCTAAATTCCCTGATCACTCCTTAACTTAAAACTCCCTCCCTACTCCCTAATGTGAAAATCCCCCTCTTGCTTCTTCCCTATGGTTGCTGCACTTATCTTACTCAAACTCTCCAATAATATGTTCGGGTAACGTGCAGCAGCTGCATCCCCCAACCTCGTCAGCCTGCACTATCTACAGGTTGCATGATTCCCTAGCTTCAAGACCGTGGTTTATGAGCATTTGGAACTCGAGCACTTATTCAGAATATTTCGACTTCTTAATTACAGTGACTATAGAGTTTGGAAACTCTACTGGGAAGCATCAGTCCTTACTTGGGAAATGATGGAGGTACTTGAATGGAAGTTATTAAGAAGAAGGGCCAGATTCATGATGGCTTGCATGGAGTCTAAGATTAGAGTAAGACTCCATGCAGCCATCATGTCTGACGAGCGATCCAGGAACAGCCTGCAGGGGCATGCAAGAGAGCTCCTAAAAATGGCTCCTACATGGACAAAGCCCAGATATACAAATTACCTCATTTGAAGCTGAAAGACATGCAAATGAGGTATATTTGCGATTCAGGAAACCTGAACCTATCCGAGTAGGAGTAGTGTTACCTGCAGAAACGTACTCAGTTGATAACTGAGTACGGTTCTGCAAATAGCAAAACGGAGCCATGTGAGCTGGACATAAAGCATGCATGTACAGGAGGAAGCATGCCAATGGCCAAAAATATGGCCAATGGCAATGGGAAGGGATGCAAATAAAAAATAATTTTTTTTTTTATCCCGATCTTCAGTGTTTAACCGTAGCGCAGCGCCGCGCAAACACGTTGTGCCCTAAAAAGCAGAAAATGAATAATTAAGATCCACAAATGTGGATTTTATAGCTAAAAAGAATGTACAATGCAAGGCAATGGGAGGCTGAAGATAACATGGCCACCGAGTAGAGGTTGCTAAGGGGGGAAGCTCAGTCTAAGAGATGTAACCAAGCATTAGTAGGCAATTCCATGCAAATGAGGGTTAGGATAGTGAATCCCAAATTTACATAGCAAATGAGCACAGTCAGTGGAGTGTAGGAGCAGGATAAGGAGAGTAACAGAGTAGGAGATATGTGACATCATGAGGGGGTATGTATGAAAGACATGAAGCTTATTGGAGCAGAGTGGCATGTGTAAGCTGTCAGGTACACATCATTGAAAGAGGTGTGTCAACAGGTAAGCCAGGTAAAGCCAAGAAATGGAAGGTGTATACTGTGGATATTACCAAAGTTTCTTGCTGAGCGGGTATGCGGGCGTGTGCGCGCCCGTAAGCAAGAGTAACACAGTGTGCGCGTGTGTAACCGTGAGTGCGCATGTTTAAGCCGGAGTAGGCATGTATAAGGCTGTATAAAGAGATGTAAGTGCGTTTGCGCTGGTGTGTATGCATTTTAACAAGAATAAATAGGTTCTAGTCTGTATAAGCCTGTGTGCGCACGTGTTTGCTGCTATGAGTGTGTGCGCGCTTGTGTGCGGGTCGCTACCCCCTGAGGGAACAGAAAGGAAAAAAGGAAGCACAACAAATAGTAGGAAGTTACCAGGGAGTAGTAGCAGAGCTAGCAGGTGAAATCAATCAGAATCAGGCAATCACACAGGCAGTACACAAACCCAGCCCAGTCCAGCACTTAAAACTCTGAAAACAACAGTCCATTATGTTTCTCTCAAGAGACACTGCAACACTGCAGTTAACTAAGAGAAGTGAAAACTTAAAAAGCTTAACTGACAAAAAAAATGTTACTGGCTGCAATTGCTGTTATAAGGTGACATATGCAACATGCTGAGGGTGGTGAGAATGCCAATGCTGCTGGACAACCCACAGTGAGGAGAAGGAGAAGAGTGTACAGGCCCAGGCTTACCTATCAGGGGCTACATGAGCTGGAGATAGTGGAGTGCTATAGAGTGGACAGAGACCTCTTGCAGCAAATTGTTGAGCTGTGCAGGCCATGCCTCACACACAGAACCAACAGAGGGGAGCCCATCCCAGTGGAAACAAAGGTATGTGTTGGTCTAAGAGTACTAGCAACAGGTACCTTCCAGAGACCAACTGGTGATATGATGGGGATTTCACAGGCATCAGCATCCAGGGTACTGCACCAGTTCCTGGATGCCATGTCAGCACATGTCGGTGATCATGTATATTTCCCCAATTCCCGTGAGGTATTGGCCAGCAATATGCATCTCTTCCAGCAAATAGCAGAATACCCTGAGGTAGTGGGTGCAATAGACTGCACGCATATATGCATCAAAGCACCAGCCGTTGAGTGGGGTAGGGCCTACTATAACCGCAAGGGCTTCCCCTCCATCAACTGCCAGGTTGTGTGTGATTCCCAGGGCATAATAATGAATGTGTGTGTGTTGGTTGCCCTGGAAGCTACCATGATTCCCACATCTGGCATCTGACACAACTGTACCAGACATTTGCCAATGGGGACATCCCTCATGGTCACCTAGTGGGGGATGCTGGATACACACTGGAGCCGTGGTTGATGACACCCATCAGAAATGCACACACACCTGAACAGGAACGCCATAATGAGGCACACGTACAAACACGTAATGTCATCGAGCGTGTGTTTGGGCTGCTCATGTCATGGTTCCACTGCTTGGACACATCTGGTGGAGCCTTGCAGTACTCACCAACTACTTGTACTCAAATTGTCATAGTATGTGCTATGCTACATAATATGATCCTGCAAAAACAGCTGCAGCAGGACCATCATAGGCCTGGGCCAAACAGCCCCCCACCATTGCCAAGGCCATCTCAGGCAGACCATGACTCAGAGGAGGAACAACCTGAGCCTGCCCCAGTAGGCAGAAGGAGGTGTGCCCAGTATGCCTTGGCCTTGGCAAAGACGCAATGTATAGCACATACACTGGCACAGTATGTACCCTGGAAATGTAAAATCTCTCTGACTCGCACATACAGTAAAAGGGATGCCTAACATGACACTACCTGTCCCCAAACATGTACAGAGACTGTACTATGTGCATCCAACATAGGCAGCCCTGCAGCACCACCTGAGGCATGATTGCTATGTTTTAAGCAATATAAAGCAGTGCTAAACAGCCTGTACCACCATTCAGTATATGTAAACATAATTGCATGCACTACCTAGCACAAGTTTGTGTAATGTGGAACAATATTGGCTAACTCTCAGCATTGTAGGTCAATGCTGAACAATTATGGGCCAGCCTGTCCAAAGTTGACCCTAGTTGAGCCAAAACAGGTACACATGCACATATCTGCCTTACTGCTCCTTCAGCAGTCTGATCTGGCCAGTATGAAATAAAAAAGCAGTGACAGGATACTGCGCAGTATAAGCACAGTATGGTACCACCAAACCATTACAGTATTACACTACTCATCTTGTATGAAGAAATGTTGATAAATGTATGCAAAGTGTGTCATGGAAACCTTGTAGGCACAGTATAATCCCTGTAGATTTATTACACAAATGTGAGTCCTGCAGTAAAAACATACCATATACAAAACACATATATAGTATAAATGTCAATATTGCCTGCGTTTACACACCTCAAACAATGTAGTACACCTCAGACAGCAACATACTGAAAGGTCACACTGGGCATGCTCACACACTTAGGCCATGTCTGAGTAGAGCAGTGGCAAATACAGAACTGGCAGTTGCATGTGTTAACCCAGGAACCTATCACTATTCTCCATCCCTGCCTTGTGCTCACAGTTAAATGAAAACAGACACATATATAATATATTGGAACCCTGTCATACCCAAATATGTATTATAGATACTTAGGTTGTTCATAGAAAGTGGAAAAGCAGAGAAGGCAAATAACTGGAAATCAGTACCATCAATAACTAATGTTCACTCCAAACATAATCCAATCCAGGTTATGGAGAAAACATCTGTGAAGGTGTCTATACATAATCCTGATGCTACTGTCAGCTATGTCAAAATTAGCAGTGTGCAATCAAATATGTCCTGAGTCAGGGCAAACTGTAAATGACACACAAAGCCAACATCCTGGCAGACAGGCCCATACAGACATACATACCCACCTCATAGTGACAGAAGGCCTTAACATCATACCAGAGATATCACATGTACAAGGGATAAACAGTTCATTTCAAAGATGAAAACATGGCAACAATGGGATCACATTGTTCCCCTATATATGTCATAAGTGAACTGCAGAACAAACAGACCCTGCATCACAACACTTTGTTGAGACTTAACCTCACAACAGGATATAGGTTCATAGGTTCATAGGTTGATACTAGGCTATGTGGCCCACAGCACTTATAAGCCTAGGCAGAGTGTGTTTATTTTTCAACACCCTTTACAGATCAATTGACATTACCTCTGAATAGTAGGTTGCAGAGGACTGGCCATGTAAGGGTGGTTAAATGTGCCTCTGGCAAGCAGGGACAGACAAGACATCCAGGGGTATATACATGATTTCACATCTACCCGTCTAGATGTCTCATGCAAAGGGACATTGAGGGTCTCTGCCTAACATGGATCTGGATCAATGGCCAGAGTGACCGGAGCCTCTGGGATATGAGTCTTTCTGCACAGCATGTCCTATTTATATCTGTGCTGAGGTTTATGTCATTGTAGTGTGTATCTGTAAGGGACTTGGATATCATGAGGTGGACCATGTCCATTAATTTTGGTTTGGATATGGTTCATATATGTCTGGCACAGGTCACCACTGAGTAGGTGGTAGGCAAATGAGTAGAGCTGTAGTTTCATTAGCCTCACTGCCTAGGGCACCTGCATGAGTCCCTTGATATCCATGGTGATGTATGTAGGTGTTATTACCAGTTGTTGCAGGTGTTGGGTAAGGTACAACCCATATGAGGCATTGTAGTGAATTATGGTCATGGTGAGTGATGAGTAGAGGGGCAAAATGAACTCTCATGGTCTGTATGTCAACCCTTATGTGAAGATGTGGGTTATATAGAAGGGCTGTCAAAACATGTTGGCAATGTGATTGTTAAACGAGAGGCTGCTATCCACCTGTGTACACTAATCCTGTATCATCTTGTCCGTATGTAATGGATTGCCACATATGTGGTAATTTGTGTGCACATTTATTTCACCAAAGGGGATGACAATGCACATGTTGACAGATAGCATTAGGCCATGGCTCTGGTGCCAGTGTTGTGTCTCTGTGAGTCCCTTGTGGGGAATGCTTGTGTAAGTTGTTGAGTTGAATATGGCTCACAGGTAGTGGTCATCTGCCAAAACTGTCAGTTATAGCTCTCCCGTCTTAGCCTGTACCTCAGAGAAATATGTACTGAACTATATGTGTTGTGGCAGCACCCTTGTGGAGTGGGAACAGTGTTGCTGTACGCCAGTCTGTGGGTACATATCCTGTAGTGAGGCTGAGACTGTACAGTGATTTTAATTGAGGAATTATATGTCTTCCTGGGCCCATGATGCAAGGTGGGACACTGTCTGGTCCCAATGATGCTGTGTTGTTTGCCTTGTAAAGGGCAGTTCTCACCTGTGTGTCTCTGATGCCATGGATACCACACTCTGTTGTTATATATATTTGCTCTTATGGTGGGTAAGGGTGGAAATGATGGCACTATACCCATGTGCTGGGATGTACGAATCTCTATGGGTTCCAGTGTAAATGTATTAATCTTGCATTACCTCAGAGCATATCTTCTGACTGCCAAATAGGTCCCTGACATAACTAAAGAAGGCCTTATGATTCCCTTTATTGTCGTCTGCTATTCCCCTGTGGTAGCCTTCTGTAGATGCATTAATGAGGGATTGTGGATTCATGCTAGTATGGTGCAGAGTTTCCTTACCTTGTATAGCATATGCTCTATCATGTCGCACCTTCCTCTGTCTGTTGCATGGTTATTTAACCTGTGGGGTACACCAGACATTTTCCTGCCTTTGGAGGAGTGTGCCTTGGATTTGTTTGGGATGGCATGATCCATTCATTTGGGTAGGTGTTCATAGAATGTGTATGTAAAGGATTCTGGTGTGTGGGCCCTGTATACCACTGGCCTGCAGATTTAGAAGGATTCCAACATGGCTTTGAGAAGTGTGAATATGTCTTATGAGAAGTTCTTCACTGTAGTATCCTTTGCTGGGTGTGTGGAAGGGATATGGATGTCCAGACAGAGTATGATATGCCAGATCTAACCAATGAGGGGTTAACCTGTGTTATGGAACATAGACCTCCCATGTTGATGATGATCAGGTCAGATATGTTCTATCCTCCTATGGGAGTGTTGAGCAGTTGTTCCATAGCATTGGTGTTTATGATGTCTATGAACTGTTGTCTGAGGGTGTTTGTGCTAGGGTCATGCTGCCAGTTTGTAATTGGGTATTTGAAGTCATGCAATATATTGATGTATGTGTAGACCTATGTAGTCACTATTGTCTTCAGGAAGTCCATGTCGGTATCCTGAGTTTGGGAGTGTGGTCTGTAGCAGGCTACAATCTGAAAGGTTGTGTTGCACACTGTTAGATGCATATTGATGGTCTATGATGCTTCCTTCACTGCTAGTAACCTGGAGGTGTGTCTATCTTATATGAATACGGATGCACACATCCCTTTACTGGTTCTGTCTGGGTTGTTGTACTGCAAGGCATGGTATGAGGTATATCCTGGTAGTGCTTGTGTGCTCTCCTGAGCCTTCAAACAAGTGTCTGTCTCTGCACAGGTGTTGACTTTCCACATATTGAGAAGTGGGCTGAGTGTGTGCAACTTGAGGTATACAATCTGTTGATTGTGTTACAGCAACATTTGGCGCACTGCACAGGTGTTGGTGCACAACAGACCATGTGAACTACAGTGTCATATGCCTAAGAAGTCCAACAGACAGGTTCAGTTCTAAGGTCTCCCCCCCATCCCCTACAAAAGAACAAATCTCCATCCCAACACAGTGTAGCCTCATAGACATCACAGATGAACAGGTGGGAGCTGCCCTCTGCAAAGCACAAAACACAGCATCAATGGGACTGTACTGTGTCCTGGCCTGTGTCTTACATGAGGCACAGGATTAATGCAACACACACAGTAAGTCACTGTTCAAGCATAGCCTCACCACAGGATATGTACCCAAGGTATGGCGTACATCAAATGTGGTCATGCTGCACAAAGGAGATGCCACAACAGACCCCAGATACTATTGCCCTATAAGCCTGATTAGCCTGGTCTGCAAAGCTATGGAGAGTATCATCATGGAACAGATGAACAATGATATCGGAAACCTCCAGACACTGGAACCTACACAGTTCTGCCTTGTTAAGGGCAGATCTTGCCATTTGAACCAGGTCGATGTCATTGAGACTCACTTGTACCCACTGTCCTCATTTATCTAGAGGAAAATAGTTTATTTCAGGTATGTCCAAGGGTCAGCTCCCAATGTTCTCCCCGTCTATCTGATGAATCTGGGCATCTTGAGGCAATGTAGAAATTGCCTCATGTACACAGACAACCCTATCCTCCCACTACCCAAGAGTACAACCTCTGATAGCTGCATGTATCTAGCCAAACTGGAGGTAAAGCTCTCTCCAACCAAGACTGAACCAACAGTCATGAGGAGAAGGTAAATATTTGCACTACAGCACACTAAAATTGTCTCACTACATCTACACCAGCAAAATCCACACATAGAAACTAAAGAACATTGGTGAAGGCTCTCAATAATAATCTGCATAAGCAACAGAGACCTCCAAAGCAGAAACACAAGCAACCTCCAGCCCCCAACACAACACAAATTACACATAGGCCACAGACTCAGTGTGCCACTCAAACACAGATAATAAGGCATAACAACATACCCAACACACTAGTCATAGGTGACTCTATAGTCAGGCACACTGATGTCCCACTCACCAGGCTAAACAAGGAGAAGGTTACTGTCAGCTGCCTGTCAGGTGCTAGAATCCAAAACATAACACACACACTCAGGTCACTGCACAACAAGTACAAATATGACTCTGTCATTGTCCATGTTTGTGCGAATGACCTGAAATGTACCTCCCTGGACTACATGAAAAGAGACACGTAAGAGCTCTCCGATCTCGTAGCCCAGGCAGGTATGACCCTAGCCCTGAGTAGCATTCTGCCATTGGTCAGAATGATACCGCAGTACAAGGACAAAATGATTGATCTCAACAAATGGCTAAGCTTCTGCTGTCATTCTAAAGGGATCCAGTATTTGTCTGCTTGGGATGACATGGTTGACAGACCATGATGCTTCACCACAGATGGCCTGTAACTGTCACCACTGGGAGTCTGGATACTGACTAAGGCTCTTGCTGCCCCTATAGTGCCTTTTTAGGCAGGGTTCAAGTAACACATTCACCACCATAACAGGAACAGGCAAGCAAAAACTGAGGATAATGTACTCAATGCTAGAAGTCTAAACTTCAAACTGCACTCACTCGAGGCACCCCTTAAAATGGAGAACATCGATATCTGTGCAGTGACTGAGACCTGTTTCAAGGCTCCAGAGAGCACCCCTGCACTACCAGGCCATAGGTCATACCACACTTTTCAGCCATGTAACCTGGACTGAAACGCCATAGGTGGGGGTGTGTCCATATTCATTAAGGATATCCACACCTCCAGGCTAGTTGCTCAGCATAATGCATCCGAGGTTATGCAAGTGCAAGTAACTGTTGGAAAAACTGCAATCCAAATTGTAGCTTGCTACACATTACCCACCATGCTCCAGGATTCCCACTCCTCTTTCCTTGATGTACTGGAAAACATTATTGTTCAAGCAAACACCCTAATAATGGCCAACTCCAACTACCACAGAATTAACTGGTAAAACTACTCATGTACCAACTCCTTAGTGCAACACTTTCTGGTATTCATACAATCCAATGGCCTAGAGCAACTTATCCACACCCCCACCAGGGGCAACTGTATCCTACACCTACTGATTACCAACATGAGTGACTGGTGTTACACACCTGAAGGCAACTCCTTGTTGGCCCAATCCGAACATAAGCTGATCACCCTTAATATCCACATCCCACCACCACCACCCCCCCATTAAGGAAGGCTTCTAGGGTAATTGGCAAAAGAAATGTCTAGGCTATGAAATACTGAGGAAATCAGAAAAAAGTCCAGCCTAGACCAATTTTTAGCGCAATTGGAGAAAAAGGTGAATTTATTACTTTTACGGGAAGCGTTTAAAAAGATATAAGGATCGAATAAGTTGAAATCGTTCTTTAGTTCTGATAGGGACATGGTTGCAGAGATATTAAATTTGGCCTTGGTATTTGTTCTATCATTTTTAGGGTCCTGTACGGAGTTCCAATCTCCCCCTACAATATAATAATGGTTGGGAAATAAAGCAAGTAGGTTGTATATCTGCATAATGAAATTCTGTTGAGCTGAGCATGGAGCATATATATTAACTATTAAAACAGGTTTGTCAAGGCAAGGGCAGGTCATAATTAAATAACACCATCTACCTTCATTATCTGAATCAATTTTCACTATATCATACAAAAAACTATTTTTAATTATAATAGCCACCCCTGTACTATTAGATGCAACCCCTGAAGCTATGATCTTCTTAACCCAAGGTCTCGCTCTGTCGTGTTCCCATTGGTGATTAAGGAGATGCGTCTCCTGAATAAAAACAATATTAGATGTAGATTTGAGAGTCAAATGCATAACAAGTTTTTTTTTATTGGGTGCTTGTAACCCTTTGATGTTCCACGATTCTATGTCCCACATATGCTAAGTATCATAAGTAAATTAAAGGAAATATAAAGGATGGAGAATTTATAATTAACTGTTGTTTTCTAAGAGGATGAAACAAGACGAGTTGGGCAAGTATAAACATTCCTTCCTGCTTAAAACCCATGCCTATCCACCTCCCCCAAAGCCAGGAAGGTTCTGGGAAAATAAAGAATAAAATGAGATTCAATATCCTTTTATAGCAAATCTTTGGTCTCTCACAAAGGGGGAGATGGTTTAGTCCCAGAAAACAATCCCTAAAACACCAGAAACTAAAATGCATAACTATCCCAAGCAGTTCTTAGAAACACTCATAACTCCGCTATAGTAATTATTAAAACATAAGATTAGACAGCACTAGTAAAACAAAGTGGTTGAGAAGGAAAGAAAAAAATGCTTGTAGGTATTTATTATCTGTTGTAAACTTAGAGACAAAATATAAAAGGAAGGAAATAAAGACTAAAGGGGAGAAGTCTTTAACCCCTTAATGTAGTTAGTAACCTTGTAAAATAGTACTAGTATTTAAATCAAATCTATATTCCTAGCACCAAGAAGTGTAATACCAACACTATTGATATCTCCCGCAAACGGAGTGGGTGCATAAGCAACGTTGCCATAACAATATGATTATACATCAGTGCCCTGCTAGTATTTCACCCACAGCAACTATTATGTGAGATAATTGTGCAAAATGAGTGATAAGACACAATATTGAAGCTCCAATTATAAAGATTATGAGTCTAAACAAGAACAACAGAGATTGAAACTCAGATAAGGAACTGTGCACTTGACATACTTTGTACAGGCTCTCTTAATCTTTCTCAGTTCTTTACTTTCCTCTATATGTTACCTATGTTAACAGGCTATTAGGATTTCAAACATCCTCAATGCTTTATATCACTCTTATGAACTTATTTTCTCAAAGCTGTGTTTATCATCATCATTGTGTATATTTGTAATAATATTTTACTGAACACTATTTTAATATAAATTGTTATCACAGGTTAATACAAGGCATATCACTCTTTACTTAACCTCCATTTTAAAGATCTTGGAGTGTAGTATAAGTTAGGTAACTTTAAGAGCAAAAGCCCACTAAAAGGCATTGGAACTGTAAAAGGGTACCACTGTTCCAGATGAGCCTTCTGCCAAGGCTGGGTGCCTCAGAGGGATTAACATTAATTCCCGGAATAATTTGTGAGAGGTAACCTGTGATCCTTATGCATACATAAACAACCATTACATAGTATAGAAAAATGCATATAAATGTAAAAATAATTAAATACGGAGCTTGGTTCAATATACAGAGATCGTATAGACATTTCATAATGTGATATATGCAAGTGTGATCATGACAAAATTGCGATACTGCACTCTAGATGTGTAAATCATGCATCTTAATGGGCACATCAGCATACCTAGATTAGGGGTTAGTAATAAGTGGTTCACATGGGGCGGCCGCAGTGGTGCATCGGTCAGCAATGCCGCCTCACAGCAAGAGTCTCTCCATTCTGATCCTCGGCTGGGATGTCCCCTAAGCAGAGACCGCATGACCTCCCTGTCGTCCCGTGGGTTCCCTCCCAAAGACATGCTGTAGATGGATTGAAGACCCCAAATTGTCCCTAGGTGTGAGTGCGTGCATGTGTGTGCCTCCTGTGGAAGGCCGGGCGCCAGGCTAGCCCATTTCTTGTTTCGTCATTTTAATGGACAATTTCAGACCAATAAAGCCAACCCCCACTAGCTGTGGAATTGCATATTTCAGCCTTCTTATAACCTCATCAGCACAGTGCAAGCAGAGTGTTTGACTAAGCATTCAAAACACAGGGCTGTTATACCCAGCTGATGTCCATTATCATTAGGATCACTGCAAAGATATCCCAAACAACAAACTGAAACAATGAGTGAGAAGGTCACTGAAAAACCAATCAGTAAAAACAAAATGAAAACTCCAGCAAAGCTAGAACAGCCACTGAGTGACCTCCCAAATGAAACAAGTCATGGGAATTCAGAATTGACAGTTAGCTGAGACACCTGATGTTTATTAGGATCATTTGCATATATCCCATGTGCCTCTGATACAAGAGGTTTGGGAAGTCACTCAGTGGATGTTCTAACTTTGCTGGAGTTTTCATTTTGTTTTTACTAATTGGTTTTTCAGTGACCTTCTCACTCATTGTTTTAGTTTGTTGTTTGGGATATTTTTGCAGTGACCCTAATGATAATGGACATCAGCTGGGTATAACAGCCCTGTGTTTCTAATGCTTATTCAAACACTCTGCTTGTGCTGTGCTGATGAGGTCATAAGAAGGCCTAAATATCCACAGCTAGTGGGGTTTAGCTTTATTGGCCTGAAATTGTCCATTAAAATGATGAAATAAGTCATGGGCATTTAAAATTGCCAATTAGCTGAAACACATGATGTTCATAAGGATCATTTGCATATATCCCATGTGCCTCTGATACAAAAGGTTTGGGAGGTCACTCAGTGGATGTTCTAGATTTGCTGGAGTTTTCATTTTGTTTTTACTCCTTTGATAGCCAGGAAAGTCCAGCTGAGTCAATAGCTCATTTTCAGTTGGGTACCAGGGAGACAAGCTCCCCAACAGATTCAAAAACATTTAAACAATAATGTACAAGAGGAGAAAGTCCAGCAACAGATTAAATACTTTACAATGAGCTAGGGAGAAAGGATCAAAAAACACACACAAAAATTTTACAGTAGCAAATAAGTAATTACAGTGGATACAAAAAGTGTACACACCCCTGTTAAAATGCCAGGTTTTTATGATATAAAAAATGAGACCACAATAAATCATTTCAAAACTTTTCCCACCTTCAATGTGACCTATAACCTGTACAATTCAATTGAAAAACAAACGAAAATATAAAAAATAAAAGACATACAATAAGCTGGTTGCATAAGTGTGCACACCCTTAAACTAATACTTTGTTGAAGCAAGTAGCAAAACACACTGCAGAAGTGGATAGCCTATGTAAAGCAAACTAATCTGTAGTTATTCAAAATATTGAGTATATTTCAAATAATGTATGGAGCTGAAAAAAATGGGTATTCTGCTGCCAAAAGGGACAGATGACTAGAATGAGATGAGGAGTAATGTGCAGGAGGGAAAATTAAAGGCAGGGAAAGAGAGTTGTTATTGAAAGATGTGAATGTTATGGAAGGACATCCATCCATCCACAACCCCTTTTTCCCATTTTTATACATAGGAACAGGGTGTCACTTCAACAGCGAAAATCTTCTAGAGCCAAAATTCACACCACTGGGTGGCTAAAGGAAGATAAATAGTAGTAAATGTTGGCTGAAAGGTAGAAGAGCATGAGGAAGGTATCATTAACGTGAGCGCTTCTTTTGCTGTTGAGCCATTAATACCTGCTAAGACATGGAGGGGTTAATGAATTTATAACGAGAAAGGCATAACTATAGTGAGTAGGTGATCATGCATCTGTGTTTAGGGTTGTGCATGTCCAGTTCCAGGTGTCATATGGATATTTTTTTAGATTGATCTTGAAATTGGAAAGGTTGCTAGTATGTTTAAAGGATGAGGGGATAGAGTTCCAGAACTGTTCTATGTAGCTGGAATAGACAGAGGTTCTTGCTGACAGGTGTAGGCAGTGAGGAGCATTTTGTTTCCAGACAGAAGTGGCCTAGCAGGGGTGGATGTGTGCACTAAGTCTAGTAGGGCTTTGCTTTGTTCTGGTTTGTATATTAATTTGTGGACTAGGAGTAGTTGTGTGTAAGTGTGCTGCTTGGGTAATTCAAGCCAATCAAGATGTTTTAGGGCTAAGAAGTGATGGGTTATGTTTGATTAGTTGGTGGCAAATTTTGCTACGGGGAACCATCTAGTAGAGTGGGGAGTAGGAGTGAAGAGGCCAGGAGTTTCCTGGCTGAATTAGTAATTTTTGGTGAGTTTTTTGATAATCTGAAATTTTACTTGTATATGCAACAGGCTATCATTGGTTGCCATGCCTAGTAGTTTGGTATGGGGGGATGACTTCTATCAGATACTGTTATTTAGCAATTTTGTTTGAGGCGTGTAGGGGCTTTCAGGAGTAGTAGCAGCAGCAGCTTAGTTTTTGCTTATTTTTTTTTTTTTTTTTGATTGAATAGAAGGTATGAGCTATTCAGTCAACTTTCAACTGATGAAAATGACTCTTGGGTGAGGTGTTGAGTAATTATGTTAGTAACAGAACAGATTAATGTGGAGTTGTCAGCTTATTGTATGAGGGTTGCTTGACATTTGGCAGAGTGTAGTTGTTGGTAAATATGTTGAAAAACAGTGGCCCCAATGTTGAATCTTGGGGAAATCCTGTTTTTATGGGGAGGAAAGATGAGTAAGAATTAATCAATTTAACTGACTGGAGTCTATTGGAAAGGTAGCTGGAGAACCAGTTGGTGAAAGTGTCTGGTAGGCCAAGTGAAGAGAATTGTTTTAGAAGATGAGAGATGGTATGAAAGGCCTTGGACAGATCCAGAAATACAGCAGAAATCAGTGAATTATTGTCTCTGGATAGGTTAATAGTGTTGGTGAAGTTTAAGAGAGATTTGGTAGTGCTATGCCCTGGTCTGAAACCATGCTGTCATTAATTGATTATGAATGGATTTTTTAAGTATTTTTGAAAGAGAGGAGAGAATGTCAGTGGGTCTAAAACTGAATATATCATTGGAGCTAACCACCTTTTGAAGTGGGATGATGTGAGATTTTTTTTTTTTTTACTGAAGGCTGGAACACGCAATTCCTGAGTAGACCTATTTATGAGAATGGATATGGAAAGGAAATTGAACTTGCCAATATTTTTAAGAAATCACAAGGAATTCCAACTGAAAAAGCGTACCCGTTTTAATTTGAGATATATTTATTGATTGCTATGATAGATACTGGTTGAAGAAGAAAGAGTGAGTATTAATGGAACTGGTAGGTGAGACTGAGTGGGATGTGATGACATTATTAGAGGAGGATGATGTGTTTAGACTTTTGTTGTGAAATAGTTTAGCAATGCTAGAGATAAAGTGATCATTGAAACTATTAGCTATTTCTTCTGGGAGGCAGTGGGAGTAAGGTTTGGTTGTCCATTTGACCCAGGAAGTAATATCTTAAATATGATGGCCTAGAATTGACTATAATTTTTTCTATTCTGCAAATTGGAATAATAAAGTTTCTTTTCAAGTTTGATCTGGCATTTGGATTTATTTTCTAAGTATTAATATTGTTTAAGGTTGTTTTCTGTTTTATTATCAAACCATTCCTTCCAGACGTTACCTCTATTCCTTATTAATTTCCAGTTAGTAGGAGTGAGCCAAGGGGCAGGGTTGTTTTGTACTCTTTTAAGCCAAAGGGGGACCATGCTGTTTAGCAGTTCCATACCTCTTCAGCCAACACTTACTGTTATTTATTTATTTTCCCGTCATATCCTTCTATAACATTCTCATATTTTTAATAATAATCTCTCTCTCCATGCCGTTAATTTCCCTCCTGCTCATTACTCTGCCTCATCTCATGCTATTCCTCTGTCTATATTGGCAGCAGAACACTCTTATTTATTTATTTATTTATTTATTTATTTATTTTATTGCATTTGTTTACCGGGAAAGTCCACTGGGCCTAAAAGAGCCCATTTTCGGTGGAGGCCCATGGAGAAAAGCTCCAACAAGAACATAGATACAGAAAAATATAAGCATTAATTGGTACAGAAGTAGAAACAGATAATATAATTAAGATAATAATAAATAATAAATAGAAACACATAGTAATTACAGTAATATATACAGAATATATGCATAAAAGCAGGACTCTAGTTGGTTTGATTATAGTAATATATACAGAAAATATACATTAAAGCAGGGATTTAGTTGGTTGCCAGATGAATTCAGTCAGACAGAATACTGTACCAGTATCAATAAGTGATGAAAAAAATAAATATGGAGAGCAGTTTCTGTCAGTAGACTGCCGCGATCTCCATTTACATACTACTACTGGCGACTGACGTGCAGTTTCTTCTTCGTTCTTACCATTTTCAAAATTGTAAACATTTGTGGTTTTGAAATTGAGATATTTTTTGTAGGATATGGTACTGGAGGGAAGAAGAGAACATGTAGGGGATGATTTACTTTGAATGAAGAGAACATAGTACAGTGGGTTTATATTATATCATCAAACCATTACTTCAATGAACGACATTTCACTGGAAATGCCATTCATTGAACCACCCACAACCCCCACTAATTATATATACTAACTCCGAGATTGCACTACTGTGGGGAAAGGGCAAATTTCCTGATCCCTACCATAATGCAGTTTAAGTATGAACAGTTTAACAGGCAGTATGTTCAACAAAATGCCATTCAAAATGCCTTTGATGAACTGTTCTTTCGATGGTATAATAGGGCCTCTAGAACAGTAGTACTAAATAGAACTGGGTGAAGTATGAGTGGGGAATAGCTGACAGAGTGAGTAATATGGTAGGTATTGTTTGGAGGGGGAATAACGGGTGTTATTAGCAGTAGTAAAAGTAGGTAGCTAGGACAGGAAGTAGAGTACATTTTATGGTAAAGAAAAGAACCAGGAAACCATGAGGAAAGTGTATTAGTGTTGTGTGTTGTTGGAAAGGAAACAAAGATAGGACGAATGCTGCCAGGTGTTTTAGTATGAGGGTGGAAATTAGAATGTATCTCTTTAAGGAAGGAGTTATTTAGTTAGAAATGTGTGTGGCTAGCAGAGAATAAATGTCAGGAACTGGTGGTTGGGGAACTGGAGGTGGAAGAGGAGTGCAGCGGACCACAAATCATACTACATGTGAGTTAATTAACTTGCACATCCTTGGTGAGAAAGACCATTCACTGGTAAACTGATATATCTTTCAGAGAAATCATCAAAAACAAATGTTTTTAAGAAATAGAGTTATTTGATTAAATAATAATGAGGGAAACACAGCTGGGCTTATTTAGTAGTTATAAATATAAGGGATTATGAGTACGTCACCGATCCTAACCAACTTAATATGCATTTAGACATGGATGGCAAAATATTCAGCTTGAGAGGTGAGTCTTGGCTTCCATGACAAGAACACATAATAATGGGTAAGGATCGGAGACCCAATCCTAATTCTTTGTAGTGCATGGATCTTTATGTGCTACGTAAAATGAAAAAAAAAGAAATGCAGTGTAACACATTCGTTTATGCTTACACTTACCTTTCATGCCACTAAATGTGCATATTTTTTGCAGAACATCCAGATTTTTGCCTCATATGTTCAGTGTGTTCTTCATAAAATATGTGGTTTTCAGACAAAGCCACTGAAAATTGAAGTCACTAAATGACAGACATTTGATTTCAGACCCCCTGTCCTTCAGAAAACATAGGCTAACACACATTCTGTTATTCTAGCTACTTCCTAAGGACCTCAGGACATGTTAGTGGAACAGAAAGCAGATAGGAACTATTTTTTTACTTTGTTACTGTCATTTGTTGGTTAGTACTGGCAGATTTTACTGCCTAACACTACCTAACCATAACAACTTATGGAAGGGGTGCTTAACAGTTGTTAACATTGGGCCTCATGCTACTGTGTAGCTTAACTGGTTTGTCTTTTATTGAATGTCAACACGCTCCATGCACTACATTTTGATTCACTCCTTTAAGTTCAGCAAGCACGTGTCAAATGAGATGGATAATAGATGAACAGTGTAACATTTCACTTGCTGCTTTGTAAGTCTTAGGAAAGTCAGGCAGTTAATAAAAAGTTTAGAACTTTCAATTATGTTTGACTCTATACAGCAGAAGGACTACAGCAGCAAGCACCTTGTATATTTTAAGCTAATGCACCAAAATGTAACACTGGCATGGCAGACGTTAGATACCTATGCTGTGCAATAAGACAGCGTCTAATAAAACTTGAAAACATTGAAGCAGTAGAGAAGTGGTCCGTACTTCAAACTAAGAAGCAACTCTGATCTTCCCTTGGGCTCTCTGGATATTATTAGAAGTTTGTATCAGTTTGCTTGCATGGCCTAAATGACCTAACTAAGGTCAGAATGCAGGAAAAGGTTAGATGGACATCAAAAGGTGCAAGGCTTTTAAGAATCATAAAGAAAATCTTTATGATGAACCAGGCTTGTTCAAAATCCACCAGTCACTAACATGGAAATCATAGGCTGAATAAAATATCTGCTGAGATAATTTTCAAATCAAAAGTTTATTTGCAAGCAGAAACTCTAGAGAGGTGTCCTGGGATGAGCCAACAATGGGAAATATTCGGTTAGCAAAGTCCTTTTGGGCAACCCTCCTTTCTGCATTAAGTAAAGAAGCCCCGACTCTTCACACCTTACTGGGTCAAAAAAGTTTAAATTCATATATCATTCCCCAAAGCAAACCTTCTTAGAAAAGCAAAACAAAACCTTCTAACACCAAATAAGGTTGTTTAGCTTTTCACATAAAGTAGGATTCTAGAGAGTCCAAGATTCTGTCCAAGTGTGCATGTTATGCACAAACGTGTGTGTGTGTGTGTGTGTGTGTGTGTGTGTGTGTGTGTGTGTGTGTGTGTGTGTGTGTGTGTGTGTGTGTGTGTGTGTGTGTGTGTGTGTGTGTGTGTGTGTGTGTGTGTGTGTGTGTGCGTGCGTGTGTGCGTGTGTGTGTGTGTGTGTGTGTGTGTGTGTGTGTGTGTGTGTGTGCACGCACATGAAGCACATTATTATCATTATTCTTGCATTACTTTATATTTTATTTAAAGAGAATTTTAAATTTAGAATAACATGAATCACCACAACAAAGATTTTTTTCTGTCCTTTATTCTTCATCTTTTTTTCTTTGTTGTATGTTTTAGTGTCATTATTTCATAGTAATTTTTATGTAATTCAAAGTGACTTTATTATATATGTGTGTATTTATATTTATATATTTTTTGTATTTATTGTATAGCTCTTCGAAGTCACAGAGACAAAGTGTCTCCTCTTCCTTGCATGTATTGGGAGTAGTATTGTATTTGGTAGTTATGTTTATTCCTCTACTTCTCTGTGTCCTTTCACTTTCCTTTGTGATCTGAAGAGTTGAGCTGCTGCTCAGAATGTCATTTAGGCTACACGTGTAGTTCTAAATGACAATAACATTTACTTTGACTTTGAATTTGTTTATGCCAATTTTTTTATGAATTGTTGGTTGATGTATATTTACCTAAAGAGTTTTGTTACTTACTCGGTTTGGAAAAATGTTGTAAGTATTGTCACAAATGACAAAATATAAAAATGGAAAGAGATTATGCTGATTGTGGTCTTGCTGATGCAATAAAGAATGCTTAGTGTGTCTTTTTAATTTTTGCAGAACTAAACAGTGGACACAGTTCACTTTTGTATTATTTTATTTAAAGGTGATTTTCATATTAGTATATTTTATTTGGATACTTTTATGCTTTTTTATTTGAGATTTTCCAGATAATAAATGACAGTTTTTCATTTTTGTATTTTTAGAGTAATTATGTTTTTACATCTTGAATCAGAGGCACGCAGAATCAAAAGAATTAGTTATGAATGTTATCAAACCCACTACTAATAACATATTCTGTATTCAAGTAGCTTTTGAGATTTTGAATAGTACTCAGAAGAAAAATAGCATTAGGAAACTAGTCACTAACAAGTAAGTCTTTTCTCAGATGAGGTTATGATACGATATTAATTTATAATGCATTGGTCAAAGTCTGCCAGATTAGTAACCATCAGTCACTAATTATACCACATGCAATATATAAAATGTTGCCTGTTTTGAGAAACAACAGCATGTTGTTTGTTTTTCCTGGTAAGCAATGCTTTAGTGTGAGGAGAAAGAGGTAAAACACTTAGAATACATTGTTTCTCCTAATAATGTTAGGTTACATATTAGCATTTGTTTTTGCCTTTGAATAATGTGAAGCAATGGAGCAAGCTATACAAACCTTGGAGTTATACTTTTAGGTCATGCTACTGAAAGGGGCTGACAGAGTCAGAATTAAAATAACTTTACTTATTCCATAATCAAAACATCTTTGTCAAAAATCAGGGGAAAAGCCAAACAAAAATGAAAGACAAAGGCCCAAAATTAGGGACAGATTTTATCTGTTACTCTAATTCACTAAACAATGATTTTGTATCGCAAACATTTTCTGAAGAAGAAATTTGTTATGTCTGGCATTATTCATTGATGGTAATCCTTAGTGATTTACTAGAAAATCAGAAATGTTATGAAAGACAGGGACAACATTATAGAGAAAAATCAGGGACATTTTGCAAAATGAGGGAGAGCTGACAGCTATTTTTACATGTATTTCTGACTGTAATTTATATATTGTTTATGCTGTAGATGTCAAATGTACGCTATAGGAACTCAATGTAAGATTAAGCTCAAGATCAATGTACACTGTATGTTTAAATAAAATAATAACTAGAACAGCATGACAGTTAGGCAGTCATTATAAAAATCAGGAAATTGTTTTTTAAGTGTAGCATTTCTTAAGATTAACATTAGTACAGCATATCCTTTGCACTGTTACCAGCAGAAAAAGTGGAAAGAATAAGAAGGACTACATAGAAAATCATATCTCTGTCTATCTATTTATATGGGTCCTACTTAATTTCATTGAAAGAACCAAAGTCAAAGTCTAAAATGCAAACCACATAACTTTGACAACAGAAATGTTGACATGCTACTATGCACATACCAAGCATTATCCTTGACGCATTCAAATATTAAACAAAGAAAAAGATTAAAACACCCCTTTGCTAATTATAAATACTAACTCCAAGATTACACAATCCACCCTGTATTTACTATTCCTCTGTGCAGGACTAGCTTAGCCCTGCATGGAGGTGGCCATTTAGGAGCAGGACGGCAGCATGCCATGCATAGTAATGAGGCATGCTGCCTGAGCTCCTAATCTTACATGGAGCATGTAAGAGTGCAAGGGACATGTCTGAGAGCAGAACTCTCACAATATACATGCCCCCACAATGAAGAACAGCAGAAAGGGGTAAGGAATGAGCGAGACTGCTCATAGGTGTCCGCATATCCCCACCAACAGTCCCTCTCATGTACAACAGCAAAAGCATACAGAAATAAAATGAACAAACCCATTTTTTTTTAAATGCGATTAAAGCTAACCATAGGTGTGTAGGTGTGCCCATCGCTTAGCTATGGTTAATGCAGCTTAAATGGCTGAAGAGGATAACAAGGAAGATATATGCAAGTGAAGCAGCATAGCAATAGTGCAGTGGGCAGAGCGTTTGCCTTACAAGCAGGCATTCCTGGTTAAGTCCCACTGCAGCACGTTCCATTTTCCATGGCAAAGCACGTTATGACTAATATTTTTGTTGCCTAACCCATTAAATAACATATATTTATGAACTGGAGTACTAGAGTAAATGCACATGTGAGGTGTCAGTGTCATAATGAATAAAGCACTAGTAAGCAGGTTTAAGCACCAATAAGCAGTAGTAAGCATATTTAAGCACTAGTAAGCAAGCTTAAGCCCATTTGCGCGGGGTAAGCAATGCGCACACAGGTTAAGCAATTCTGAAGTTAACTCTCTGTAAGCATATGTAACCGAAGGTTAGCATTGTTTACCCTAGTGCCAACCCACGCAACCCGCTTATAACTACTCAAAAGTGCCTTAATCACTCTGTATCCAATGGCCCTTGTTCTGCCCATCAACAAAATAAACAGCCATGCAGGACTTGAACCCAGGATCCTATACACCACAGTCACAGTAGTTAACCACCAAGCCATCATAGAACTACAGAAGAATGAGGCATCAGCAAACAAGTCTTCACCATAGTAAAACCAAACTGAACCTGTGAAAGGAATCAGTATACAGATATATGTCCCTTAACCCACTACATAACATAAATATGTGAACTGGAGTAAAACAGTAAGCCCAGAAGTCAGGTGTAATTTCTAATAGAGTGTTGAATTCCCCAATAAAACACAAAGACCCTATACAGTGTACATACACATGAATTATGGATACCAGGCATACATATAAGGTGTAATGAGTAACTCAATGCCAAAAAGAAATTATAATGCAAAGTCTAATGTAACCAATGCTAAGCATTGCAAAGGCCAGCTTAGGAGGTGTAAGCAATGTGTAGGCCAGCTAACTCAATGTGCCCAGTGTTATACCCCTTTAAACAATGCTAACCCTAGGTAAGCAAGTTTGCCCATAGCCGAGCTTATTGAAAACCAGCCAATCACGGACAAGTGTGGGAAATCAGCCCTACTTAAACCCAAGAGGCAGGAATACATCTCATAACTGGTTGTAGCTTTCCCTTGCAGGCACAGTGGCAGTAAGGGGAAAAGGTGTGCACATTTGGGCACAGCGCTGGTGCATCCAGGAGTCCAGAGTCATGGCAGCACTCCTTGTCAAAGATCATGATCAGAAACTGCTGCAGGGCCAGTACCAGGGATCCCAATAAAAGGTGGAGGCCTGTAACTGTCTTGCCCATGACCTCACCACTGCCACTGGCATACCCCAAACTGGTAAGCAGGTCAGGCATCACTATGCTGACCTGAAGCAGCATAAGGGGGACCGCTTGGACTAGTGGATCCAAGAGGCTAGAGTGGCAGGGGATGTTGCCTGGCGAGGTTGCAACGAGAGGCAGGTCAGTAATACTCATGCATTTACTGTCATAGGAAATAAAACTAAAGGTAGTAGTAAATCAATTGCCTGTATAAAACCTGTATTGTTCAAAGCAAGTACTGTATACATTGGAGAATATGGCAGGAAGAGTCTCATATAGTATGTATATAAATAAAGGTGTAACAGCCTGACAATAAAGGTCTAACCACTGGACTGCATGTGTATTCTCTGGTATCATATGGTAATGTAGATTTGCAATCATGTAATAGTACTGTTGTATTAAGCATTGTTACCCACACCGTGCACCATAAATTGAATGTGTAGGAATGCCTGTATATGACTGGTGTAATCCCCAGAGGCCATTTAGCACAACTGAGAGACACATAGACAGAAAACAGGAAAAATGCAGACAAGAAAGCCCAAATAGCACATGCAACTGAAATGTGAACTGTTGTTTTATTTACACACACAGCCATGGTTCAAATCCTGCCAGTGGAAGTAGTCTGCATACAGAATCATACCCCACAACTGTACAGATATGTCCAGAATGTTCAGTAAAGTGAACCATATCTGTTGCCTATAAACCTGTCCCCCTGGGAAATCTGTACTAGTACTGTTCAGTCTGGTATTGTAGGGGATTGTGAGTGTTGCAGTTTCTCTGATTAATAAAGTATCACTGATCATTGTCACTCACACTGTGCTACTTAATATAACTGTGTAAGAAAGCATGTATATGTGTGTGTCAGGTCACTAAAGGTGGAAGAGGGCAATATTCTAGGTATGTTCTGGCACACCAGCATGTGGTCAACACATGGCCAGTGTCTGTGCAGAAAGAGTTGGATAGCTATGTACACAACATCAACCCGGAATCTGGGAGTATGTATTGAAACAGTTAGTTAGTATTAACAAACATTCCTTCCACAGGTATACCTGGTAAGAGGTGTATACTGCAGGTAAAACCAGTGCATGTGTAACAATGACAACAGCCATATCACTGTCCAAACTAAGGCTATAGGGTAGTGTAGTAATACTCGTAAGGTACGGATAACAGCACTGACTAGGAAATTAAAGTGGACTACAGGAATATACTAGTTGTTAATTGACATCTTTCTCTCCCCCCACCATATCTCCAACAATAATCAACATACCCACCCTAACTGATATGTAATGACACCTATGTTCTGATAATGTCCAATTGTTTGATAAATATTTTAACTGTTCCCATGCGTGTGCTTTATTGAATTATTCTAACATTGGTGGCATGGTGCCATCATTATACCTGCATGCTGTTGTGGTCCCATATATGCATGTGTTCTGTTTGTTATGCAACTGTTCCATATCTGGTGTCTGGGTTAATGGGAATATCTATGCATGCTGTTATACCTAACCGTGGAATGTGTTGACTATTCCTATCCCACATATGATGATGAAATCTAAACACTATAGCATACTTGGGAAGGCCGGTCCCAGCAGACCCACCTGTCCCACCTCAGCTGGCCGTGGCACCGGACACCAGCATGTTTGGGACCCAACCCAGGACCTCCCTGTCCGTTGGTTCTGCACCACCTTCGGGTGGAACTGCCTCAGGGGATAGGGCTTGCCCCCCCTGGAAGTGGGCATGGACAGGCACCTATCACCCATCGCTAGGTCAGGGTCGGGGTGCGTAGAGAGATCAACCAGCAGTTTGGTGATCTTCTTCACCAGCCCGAGGGCCGCATGTCGCAACTAGAGCATCAGTCTAGCTCTGTGACCCAGCCTCCAGCACAGCTATCAATGGGCTGTGAAGGTGCAGTGTTGACTGCCCATGGGTGGGGATCTCAGTCCCACTGATTCCACTAGGAGGCTCATGGGCTTCCGATTTCCCAACACCCCTCCCCATCAAGGTGTTTACCACCACATGTGTCATATACCACCGCTGTATGCATCTTGTTTGTCTTGTCTTTTAACCTACCCAACCTACCTACCCAAATACACCTACTATCCCTCCCCAACATCACACTCTCACCTGAAAAAAAAGGGCAATCTGTTCCCATAAAAAATTCTCACCCTATACATAGCTGTCCAATTCACATGTGTCCACTGGACACATGTAATCCAGTCTAATTGGCATCACAATGTATTATTGTTGTCCTCACCCCTTCCAAGGGGGTTGAGTGTCCAAATCTGCCTCCAATTTCAGTGTATATGCACAGCTGTTGCTGTAGAAGAAATGGGCAGCTATGGACCTTCCCTACATCCTTCCTGCACATCCCTGGCTAGTTTCCCTACTGTCTTTCCCTCTTTGTGCCCTTTTTTTCACCACTTTCCTATCAACCCCTTTTTCTTTTCTTTTAAAGAAATTAGCATGGGGTAAGTGGGAGTAAGCACTTTTAAGCAGCAGTAAGTGGGTTTATGCCGGTTTGAGTGGAGGTAAGCAATGCCTACACTGGTTAAGCAATTTAGAAGCTAACTGAGTATAAGAAACTGTAACTGGAAGTTAGCAGTGCTTACCTTTGCACACTCCCATGCAAACCCGCTTACAACTGCTCAAAAGTGCCTTAATCATTCTGTATCCAGTGGCCCTTGTTCTGCCCACAACAAAATAAACAGCCTCTGCAAGGCTCAAACCAAGGACCCTGCATACCATAGACAAAGTGATTTACCACTAAACCATGTCGGATATGCATAACCTTGCTGTATTCACAAACATATCATCCAGCCCTGGCATTCAACAGTACAGAGAATGGATTCCAACATGTAGATGTATGTGTGTGTAGATATATTAATATCTAAACAGATACAACATATCTATATATGTATATATATATATATATATATATATATATATATATATATATATATATATATATATATATATATATATATATACATATATATATAAAATATAATATATACATATATAGAAATATATATGAACATATATACATGCAAATGCCTACATCTATAGATATATATGTCAACATCTATATGTCTAAATATATACAGCAAGTTATATATTTGCAATTATATATATATATATATATATATATATATATATATATATATATACACGGACATACATATGTAGATAATGTGGAAATAACAAAAATATATATGTCCACATGCACCATTAATGGGGTTGAGAGTCCCCAAACAATATACGTCTTGTACAAATAGGTATACCCCACCAGCCAAACATGCCCCCCCTGCAAGTCACTACCAACTGTTGCAGATCCCATAACCAGGACCAGACACAACATGGGGCATCCCTAGGATACATATACACAGACACATATGTGCAGATACAGATATACATACACACACACACACACATATATATATATATATATATATATATATATATATATATATATATATATATATATATATACACACATATATAAAGATATATATGTAACTACACATACACAGGAAGAGATATGTATAGTAAGATATATATGCACTACGTGCACACAATATGGAACAGCCACTATTCCTACAGTTACCACCTTACCAAATGGAGACTGTATGAGCCACCCATACAAATATTGGTAATTGCCTGCAACATATACCCATAGAGAAATCAAAGGATATAACACCACACACAGGTTTGCATAAATGGGAAAGCTTTATTTGTGTACTATTACAGTTGTATATGCCATGTTGTATAGCTGTTTAGACACGGGCATCCATATAAACTGAGTAATGCAACTGTGAAACAGTTATACTAATACAGTAGTCTGGAAAAGTTAACAAATGTTGCTGTTTAGGCCAAGGACATCAAGTAGTACAATAGTAAAGGCAGACTGAGCCACAGGATATCAAACAATCAACAGTAAGTAACGCAGATGTATAGTACAGCAGCCTGTATCTGCACTCTGTAGACAATCCCTAGGGGGTAAAGATCTCAGCTGACACAATGGGATGTAACTGTTACATAACAAGGCACAACTGGCACCATCACAAGCACACTGACAAACAGTGCAGTCTGTATGGCAGGTGGCAGTAGGACTGCATTTAACCAAGGTGGATTGTATGGTAATGTACATCCATATACATTAAGGCAGTTCATCCCTGATGGTCTTCAGGACTTTGTGCTTTCAAGATTCTGTAGCGCTCATATATATATATATATATATATATATATATATATATATATATATATATAGATAGATATTTGTATATGTATATATAGATATATGTATATATAGCTATATATGTATGCACATTCTATGTGCACAGATATGCCTAGTTATGTTGGTATATATGTAGATATCAATAACTATATGTGCATCTGATATACCTACTACTGTCAATATATACATGCAGCTATCCATACGTATATGTGCATATTTATTTATTATTTTATTTTTATTCATTTTACATTTGTTTACCGGAAAAGTCTGACTGGATATATGTCCATTTTCAGCAGAGGCCCAGGGAGAAAAGCTCCAGTTTTAAAAGTACAGTTACATAAGGACAATAGAGGCATTTGGAAATACATGTAAAATACATTAATCAGTAAGGCACAAATGCACATATATATATATATATATAAAAAATGCAAAAATTGTTATACAAATACAAAAGTTTGGATATTGTAAATAGTTATTTAAATGAGTGTATAAGTGAAGAAATAGTCCCTAAGGGGCTAAGGGTATTTAAATACCCTAACAATGTGATTGAGGGAAGTATGTTTCACAAAGACCTTTTAGAAGTTTTTAACAGATGTGGGCTAGATATATTAAGATGTATGGTTGAAGAAAATGTTAGGATTAAAGCTTAACTGTTCAAAGATATTGATATTTTAAATGAGTGCATTAAAAATGACTTGATTTTTACAATTCCTGAAGAAAGAATGAAATATGACATTATTTTTATTGACACAAGTAATGATTGTGATAACTTAGTTAAGAGAAAAATAAAAAAGCTAGAAAGGGACTTTAATGAATATAAAAATAAGGTAAGTTATCCGAACCCAAAAAAGAAGGGAAGGACATGGGGTAACAACAATATGGAAGGAACAACAGATGATGATAACCAGGATAATGCAGTAGTTAGTGAGCAGGTTACAGACTTAGATGATGTCTCTGAATACCCCCCTTGCATAGGTCCAAGAGACTAAGGAATAGGGATGGTTATGAACAACAATATAGGTACAGGGGGGGGGAGGTACTAGGACAACTCAGTACCAACCTCCCCGACTTGGAAAACAATCCAATTCTGCAAGACGAAATGAACCCCTATAGATATACTTTAGAAGATTTTAGCATATACAATTTCAGTCATATTTCCTTAACCAAAGAACATTTTAGTCTCTTATCAAAGGGAACCAAGTTCATTCTTAGTAGAAGGGGAGATTTAACCAAAACAATTATGGATGTTAAAACCTTTACTAGGAAAATTAACTTCCTGGTTATATTTGATGAGAATAAAAATTATGAACCAGGAGATCTGGTAAAAAGAAATACATACAATCCCCCATTGCTCCCCCAGATAAAAAAAATCTAGAGAATATACTCGAGAATGAAATAAGAAAGAAGTATGGGAAAGTACACTATATATGGAACTTAAGCCAGGCTGAAAGCAGCATCCTTGTTGAATTAAGAGGGGATTCAGGCTTAAGAATTATGAAACGGGACAAAGGTGGGGGAATAGTATTGAGGAACAGCTTTGACTATGAGGAGAAAATGAATGAACTCTTAGGAGACCCTAACAAATACTCCACAGTTTCAAAAAAAAATGAAATAAATATTAGTTACAGAAGGATAGATATGGACTTAGAAAGTTTATTTTTAGATGGATTGTTAGATAGGAAGCCATATGAATATTTAAAAGTGGACAAACCTAAAATTCCTATTATTTTTGGGATCCCCAAAATACATAAGAATGGAATGGATCCCCCTTTGAGGCCAATAGTTTCGCCTGAGGGTTCCAAAACTTTACCCCTAGCCAAATTTGTGGATGTTAAGCTTAAGAAACTGTGGCTTAAAAGAACCAACATTTTAAGAAATTCTTGAGATCTTCTAAGGAAATTGAATCATGATCTATACAATGAGAAATTATGTTTCCTAACAATTGATGTTGTAGATTTGTTCTCATGCATTCCCCACAAAGATGGACTAAGATACCTGGAAGAATTAATTTTTGAGGATGAGACTTTAACCAATGATGAGTGTACTGTGGTGATGGAGCTTATAGATTTGGTTCTAAAGTTCAACTTCATTTACTTCAAAGGTGAGTTTTTTTCACCAGAAGAAAGGAGTAGCGATGGGTGCCACTTGTACACCCACCTATGCCAATTTGGTCTTACCCAAATGGGAAGAGAAGATGGTAACCGAATCAGTATACAGTAACAACTGGTCACTTTATAGAAGATTCCTGGACGACATATATATCCTATGGGAAGGGCCAAAAGAAGAGATAGAAAAATTTATTGAATATATTAACAACAGTACTAATTTTCTTGATATGAGAAGTTGGAGTACTTGGCTATAGAAATATACAAGGAAAACTCATGTTTTAATTCCAGGTTGTATAGAAAGAATACCTATTCTAACTTTTATTTGCATTTTGAAAGTGCTCACCCTTTGTACTGCAAGAAAAATATAGTTAAAGGTCAATATATTAGGGCCTGCAGGATGACGTCCAGAGACAAAGACTTTGAAATGAAAAAAGGTTACTAAGGAAAATGTTTAGGACGAGGAAATACCCAGATGATATGATAGACAAAATTGAGACAGAAGTGACAGAAAGGAGACCAAATGACTTTAAGCCAATATTAGGATTATCAGTATTTGATAGGTAGGCCCAGTAAAAAAGGCAAGTGACAATTTTGGCAGTGCACTCATCTTGGAGTGTAATGCTTGTGCAAAAATGGTAAGACAAACTACAGATAAGGAATAGAATACATTTTTAGTATTTACTGACTTAGAGAAACTAAAGAACGAAAAGCTAAGAGTAGTTTATAAGAATTCAAGTAATTTAAAACGTTTATTGGAAAATGGTACAAACCAAGAAGTTCAGAGATGGAGAAAAAGGAAGGGAATGTTTAAATCTGGACATTGTCAGCAGTGTGCATGCATGAGCAATGCAGAAAGTGTGTATTTGGAAAGCAGGGGAATCACCATGGAAGGCAAGGATTTTTATAATTGTGACTCCTTTAGGCTTGTACATTTAGCGAAATGTCAAACCTGTGACGCATTCTATATAGGGAAGACAGAATGCAAGCTCAGGAGAAGGGTAAACGAACACATGTGTGACCTAGAAACAAACAAACAGACTAATTCATTGTATAAACACAAACAAAGCTGTGAAAATGCGTACTATACATTTTTTGTGGTACAAAGGGTGGAAAAGAGTGGCAGAGGGGGTTTATGGGAGGAATGTTTGGAGTACAAAGAATTATGGTGGCAGATAAGTTTGGAGGTCAATAGGCCACCTGGTCTCAATGAACAAATCTCCATAGCCCCATTATTAAAATTGAGAGTAGCAAAACTGTAATATGTATTTGCACTTTATGTGGAATTTTATCATGTTTTCACCCATGTTTTCCAATAGTTACAGTTGGTCTTTAAGCTTTTTTGTATTTGTATTTTTATTAAAAACTTGGGTTTGTAATATGTTATGAACCCAAGTGTTACGCTCATTTATCAAAGGTATTGAATTTATTTCCCTTATATTTTCCTGTTTTTAACATTCTTTTAACTGAGTGAGGCTATACAATTTGCCTTTGGCTTACAATGCAGTTTTTATAATACCTGTAATTTCAGACTTTATCCACTAGATGGAGCATCAAGTTCATTTAAAGCAAATATTCAAGTTGGTAATTTTAACCATTGAGTCCTATTAAATGTGTTTCTAATATATTTTAACTTTATAATTTATTTTTTTGTAGTCAACTGTTTTAAGGATTTTTATTTAAAACATATTTTTATTCATACATATTTATTCATCAAACATCGTAATATTAAATGTGTTTTAATTGTGGCAACGCAGAGAGATACAACAAGAAAAGTTTTTGGTTTTAAACTAAATTAACATTTCAATTAATTAATTAACCTAATCAATGTAATTAAGTGAATGGTATAAAAGCACTAGTAGTTTGAACAGCCCACATCTGAGGAAGTGATTTTTAAAATGAAAATGTATGGTGGAGCGTTAATGTGCTGTGTTTCTGTGGAATAAAGTGAACTGAAGTGTGCTGAGCCGACCGTGGGTTTTTTCACAATTTTCTAAGCTTGCCCTGCTCAGGGCTTTATTGTTTTGCCTGAAAAGCTGCTTCATTTTGTGGAAGTATATAAAATACATTCATCAGTAAGGTGCAATCGTACAGACAAGTTTGACTTTGCTAAGGTTACAATATTTAAGACATTCATATTAGGACTAGGTCCTTTAAGAGTCCGGACTCTATCAGCATATGATTAGACAGGGTTTCCTCAAACCACAGGTAGTAGTTAGTCAGGGTTTAAGCAGGTACAGTACCATTGTGATTGGAGGTGGTGTTTGAGGCTTTTTTTGAACAGGGTTAGGGAGGGTTGGAGAGTGAGTATGGCAGGTAGTGAGTATGTATCTCTATCTGTATATGTGTAGACATATTGCTCTGTATATGTATATATCTGGGTATTTATTTGTATATCTATGTACATATACATATCCATCTATGTATATCAATATGTATATGTGTATGTCTATATAGATATCTGGATAAGTATATATACATATATTATCACCATATGTCCAGTACATGGAGTGTAGCCCTACCTCAGCCCCTGTAGTCCCAACTTCATAGTGCAAGGGGATGTCAGGTATGTATAGAAGGTATATTTGTAGGGTATTGCTACTGAAATAGGGATTATTTTCACAGATATGGTATATGTGGGAGGTCACATCTGCTTTTAACATGTCCGCCATTAGCTACTGACAGACATCCTAAGGACATCATAGTACAGTACCACTGCTAGCACGTAATGCTGTGGACTACAGCAGAGATAATGGCCAATATATGTGGACAGTCTGACACACTCTGGACAGTCCAGAGGTATACACATAACCCCTTAGTGCAAGACATGTGGACCAATCCTGACAATGTGGATGTTATCAGCCATGTAGATGGGTATAACATGTAACTACTGATATACATGTGCCCCCATAGGTTATGCATTCACACATCCTTGTTTGTCCTGCCACATAATAACCACTGGTACAGAGGTGCCATGGTCACATACCACCCACTAGATATTGATATACATCTGTACAGCATCCCACTGCTCTATCTGACATACATGACTGTTATGGTGGCCCGGCAGCAGTACATCTGGCAAGTATCTGGACATTGCATCTCACTTGGTAAGTACACTAAGCTGCTAGGCATGTTACAAAGCACTGAACAGGCTACAGGCAGAATGGCTCAACACTGGCCTGCATTTACTATGGGGGAATGCACATTTACCTGCTTATATAGCAGGCTCTACAGGCATGCCACAGCACAGAGTAACATACACCTGTGTGAAAGTGCATAACCACAACCATTGTGAACACAGCCACAGCCACATATGGCATGCTAGCGTATTATTACAGTATATGGACTATCTGTTCAACACCAACCTCATATGTGCCACTTGCACACTAACCCTACATATACTGGGCCACTACACAGAGTGGTCCGATGCTGTCTGTGTTATGGGACATATGTGTGTATGGCCCTACAAACATGTAAGCCAATAGGCTAATATACAGTGGAGCAGCATGTAACATCAGATAGAACAGGACCAAGAACAATGACATCTACCACAGTCTGTACACAGGCCAAGGTACATATTAACAATACACACACTGCCGATAATCATCATAAGTACACAGACCTCAGTACTGTACACACAACCACAGAATGTCCAGGTTATGTCATCAAATATAACCCCTACTATACATCACATGTGTGGGAGTCTTATATCTCACTGGCTTGTTATCAGATATTATGTCACTATTTATGGTGTACAGTACATATGCACCCCTTACTGCAGGACATATGTACAAAGGTTGACAGGGTTGTGGCTGGAGGCACATGCACAGGGACAATAATGACATGTTGCTGTGATAACTTCATACATTTACTGTTGTAACAGGGTTTGTTGCATCATATGTCCTATGAGGGATATGAAATCAGTAACTCTCATGGCTGTCACCATCTACAGACTGCAATCCTCACACTACCTTCTGCAGTTCAGAGGTAGGTGCTCTGTGGGTAACACCTGAAACAAAAGGCACTACACTGGTCAGTCTGCAGATGGCCCTACAGATGGGTGTTCCCTCATGAACATAGCACTGACATGGCAGATATGAAAACATGTAGGACAGCCATATCCACACACACCCTGTTAAACCAACATTACTCCAAATGCAGTATAGCAGCACTTACAGTCTGTAGTCAGGTCAGTCACATCCCCCTCCTGTGTGTTGGCCTATTTCCACAGTGTATGTTGTTTGAGGTAAACCCCAATCCATCTGAGATGCTGTTTGCCAAACAACAGATTGAGTTCCTGCTCACAGTGAATGAAAGGCTCACCACCAACATGATGTTCCTAGATATTGTTTGTGTGTTTTCGTGCAATTGGCTATGGGAATGTTACCAGAGCTATTCCACATGCAATCAGCTAGAGGAGGGCTGCAGAGGCCATCAGCTGATCCTGAGCATCACTTAAAATACACATGCTGCTGCCTAAGCAAAGCAGGTGTAATTCTCCACATCCACCAGAGAGGGAGTGAGAGAGGCAGACAGAGGCACAGAAAAGCCAGGGAGGGGTGGGAGAGTCAAACTTAAGCATGTTTGTGTCACACACCTACCAGTACAGGTATCAAACCCCTGACAACTATGTAGTGCTATCACATGTCCATGCAGTTATTGAATGTGTCACATAGGTTACATGTTGGGGAGCCCTCAGATGGTGGGTGACATCAGCAACAGGGATATGGTAGCTGTGTGGTAGGTGTAGTACACGTGCCTTTCCGCATGAACAGGAGTCAGTGTCAACACAGCCACTCTCTCATAGGGACGCACACACATTGCCACACTTGGCAGGGCCAGGAATACAATGCATCACTAGTGGGATTGCCAGAATGCAGTACTGTGCAGGTATCACATGCACCACAGGAGTCATATGGAGGTTATATGTGCAAAGGGTATGTGGAGGTGTCTGACATCAGACAGTATGCTTCAGTATGCCAATGGGGGTTGTAGTGATTGTGAATGTGGTCATACGCATCATACACCACACACAGAGACACGGGGGGGCAGTACTGACATGCATGGGTGCACTTCTTCATGGGTATGTTGTGGTTGATGGTGCCAGATGGCTATGCAAGGCTAGGTGATGGGTATACCTTGCATCAGGCCACATGACAATGGTCTGCATTGTGGCTCAGGGGTGTAGTGTCTGGAGTTGCCCACACAGATGGGTATTGTATTCATCTTCCAGTCACCTGGGTGACTATTGTGTGTGGCCAATGCTGTGCATTGCTTGCCATGTATATGTCCCTTAGTCCATGATATGGATAGTGTCTGGGATGTGCACACCTCCCACATGCATGTACAGTGACATATGGAACTGTACCTGGGGTGTCTGGCCCATGTTGTATACACAGATTGTTATCATCAGATCTGCCAGTCCTGGCCTCATGTGGCGGAAACTGTTAATGGACAGCAGGTTAACTTTGCACCTACATTGATAGCATGTATTCCCTGGTGTCATTGGCATCTGTCCATACAGGGCTTGTGTTTCAGGCATGGTATGTCATTTGTGGGTCACATTTGATGGCACCACAGGTGTTGCAGCTGTCCAGTGGGGAACATGGTGGAGGTGCACTGTTGGCATGTACATGCCTATTGGACTGATGGACAGGGTGCCATGCCCTCTGTAGCCCACTGTAATCACACCATGGTTACAATCAGTGGGCAATATGCAGGGTACTACCAACATAGCAGCTGTTGCCTAGGCAAGTGTGTGTGTGTGTGTGTGTGTGTGTGTGTGTGTATGAGACATGGGTTGAGAGTGTTCCCTGGGTAATACAAGGGTTGCTAACGTTGTTCACTTGGCATTGATGTCACATTTAGGGGTATGGATTTGCACCCAAGCCTCTTGGCTATTTCACATCTGTTATCTCTGTACGGTGGACATTGTGATGGGGTCTATATCAGCATATCGAATGCTGAAAATGCTGAATGCAATTTAATTGAACTGAAACATTCAAAATCTCAAAAGAGCGAACTGACGGAACATCAATTTCTTTCCCATGGAAAGAAATCAGTGTTCTGTGCAAAAAAAAAGAATTTTCAATACTTTAAACATTGACAGAAGTGGGGGGGCTTTGCCCCCATACCCCCCTACTTAAATAAACCAACTCCGAGACCACACCACAGTGGAGGAAATAGCAAACTCCGATGACGGGCCACCAATTTCTTTCCCTGGGAAAGAAATCAATGTTACATCAGTTTGCTCTTCTGAGATTTCGAACATTTCAGTTCGATTAAATTAAATTTGGCATTTTCAACATTTGAAATGCTAATAGGAACCCTTGTGATGTATACTTGGCCCACCATATAAGAAGTTTGCAAAACCCACTTTACATTGAGTCCAGTTGTTACACACTCACAACCACCGCTACGCAGGATATGAATGACACACACACACACACACACACACACACACACACACACACACACACACACACACACACACACACACACACACACACCTCTGTCATGTCTGGGATTAGAACTCCTACCTAACTAGTATATTACACTACAGCACTACGCTGTTATAGGACACATCACAGAGATTACTGGAGTATTCCTTCCCCAAAGGTGTATTTCACAGTGAATGACATCAGCAGGATTGCCAAAGTAGGGCATTTGAATTGTACTGAATGTGACTAGCCTAAAATGAATTGTTCCCTACACAGACTTAGAAACACACACAAAATATCCAACACTGTCATGTGTGGGAATAGAACCTCTACTAGAGTTCTATATCACACTACAGCATGATGCTGTTATAGGACGCACCACGGGGATTGCTGGGGTGCCCCTTCCCCAAATGTGTATATCACAGTGAATGACATCAGCAGGATTGCCAAAGTAGGGCATTTGAATTGTACTGAGTGTAACTAGCCTAAAATGCATTGCTCTCTATGTATATATATATATATATATATATATATATATATATATATATATATATATATATCCAAAAACAAAACCCAACTGGATGTAGCGTAGTAACTCTTCAAAAAATCCAATAAGAACGTTCGTAAAAACAACGGCGTTTAATGACAGAAAGGTAACAAATAATGTTAGCGCTATCGAGGTTTCCCTCTTCTTCAGACGTTATACATTCAAAACCATATAACCTTCATTTATGCTTCTACTCTCAATACGTCATTTCCTAAAACCTACAGCTAAAACATAGATCATTTCCTGTCACCTTAAATAAACCTATCTACTAATAACGACATGAACATATTCTATTCATAAATACTACATGTATAAAACTATACAACGTATACTGATAAATACATAACCATGACAAAAATAAAATAAAAAAAAAAAAATGAAATTGAAACAATAACAGTGAGATAATTGCTAATAAATACGCAGACTGAGTAGACCAGTCTAAAAAACAATTGATCTATTTTTTAATGGACCTAGTTTTTAATTTGGGCTTAAGTGGTACGAAGTCATTCAGACCTCGTCCACGGTGGGCAGCTAACCTCAGAATCCACTCGGACTCTGCTAGCTCGGTGGCATTAACTAAATCACCACCCCTAATCCTAACTGGCAATACTTGTAATACTTGAAACAAGAAGTCATGGTTCTCATTCAGAATTCTATGCTTGGCAATTGCACTGTACGTGTCAGATCTCATGAAACAGTAGGAATGATCCCTAATCCTTTCGCGTAAAGACCTATTGGTCTTCCCCACGTAAAACGCGAAACAAATTTGGCAACATGCCACATATACCAGATTCCTGGTGCAGCAATCTGCTCTACACCTAATTTGCCATAACCTACCATCATTTGGGTTCCTAAAGAACCTTGATCTGTCCACGTACTTGCATTGTGCACATGAACCACATGTGCTCGTGCCAAGATCTAGTGGTGACACTCTGTTCCAACCACTCCCACATAGACTAGGAAAACATAGAATCTGCTTCAAGTTATCAAGATTATTATAAGTATATCTAGGACAGTTGCCCACAATATTCTGAATTTCATCGTCAGCTGTTAGAATATTCCAATGATCAAACAAAACCCTTTGCATATAGAACCCCATGGCTTCTGGATGGCTTGCGGCCCAGGACCCCCACCTTAATGCAGTTGTTTCCTCTACAGTTGTCATAGTGTAGTCTTGCCTAGATAGAACATGTAAGATGAATGAATAACTGATGGAAAAAACTGAAGAGTAAGACAAGCTGTTAGAAAAAGTAAGGAAAGTAATCATCTGGATCGTGTGTATAGGCCATGTTGGGATGGGGAGCTGGGGATGCCATAGAGCCTTTTTTGCTTAGGGTGCCGATTTACCTAAGGCCATCCCTGCTTCTCAGCAACAGAGGCACAGAAAAGCCAGGGAGGGGTGGGAGAGTAAAACTTAAGCATGTTTGTGTCACACACCTACCAGTACAGGTATCAAACCCCTGACGACTATGTAGTGCTATCACATGTCCATGCAGTTATTGAATGTGTCACATAGGTTACATGTTGGGGAGCCCTCAGATGGTGAGTGACATCAGCAACAGGGATATGGTAGCTGTGTGGTAGGTGTAGTACACGTGCCTTTCTGCATGAACAGTAGTCAGTGTCAACACAGCCACCCAGGAATACAACGCATCACTAGTGGGATTGCCAGAACGCAGTACTGTGCAGGTATCACATGCACCACAGGAGTCATATGGAGGTTATATGTGCAAAGGGTATGTGGAGGTGTCTGACATCAGACAGTATGCTTCAGTATGCCAATGGGGGTTGTAGTGAGTGTGAATGTGGTCATACGCATCATACACCACACACACAGACACAGGGGCCAGTACTGACATGCATGGGTGCACTTCTTTATGGGTGTGTTATGGTTGATGGTGCCAGAAGGCTAGGTGATGGGTATACCTTGCATCAGGCCACAGGACAATGGTCTGCATTGTGGCTCAGGGGTGTAGTGTCTGGAGTTGCCCACACAGGTGGGTATTGTATTCATCATCCAGTCACCTGGGTGACTATTGTGTGTGGCCAATGCTGTGCATTGCTTGCCATGTATATGTCCCTTAGTCCATGATATGGATAATGTCTGGGATGTGCACACCTCCCACATGCATGTACAGTGACATATGGAACTGTACCTGGGGTGTCTGGCCCATGTTGTATACACAGATTGTTATCATCAGATCTGCCAGTCCTGGCCTCATGTGGCGGAAACTGTTAATGGACAGCAGGTTGACTCTGCACCTACATTGATAGCATGATGCCGGTATTCCCTGGTGTCATTGGCATCTGTCCATACAGGGCTTGTGTTTCAGGCATGGTATGTTCTTTGTGGGTCACATTTGATGGCACCACAGGTGTTGCAGCTGTCCAGTGGGGAACATGGTGGAGGTGCACTGTTGGCATGTACATGCTTATTGGACTGATGGACAGGGTGCCATGCCCTCTGTAGCCCACTGCAATCACACCATAGTTACTATCAGTGGGCAGTATGCAGGGTACTACCAACATAGCGTTCCCTGGGTAATACAAGGGTTGCTAACACTGTTCACCTGGCATTGATGTCACATTTAGGGGTATGGATTTGCACCCAAGCCTCTTGGCTATTTCACATCTGTTATCTCTGTACGGTGGACATTGTGATGGGGTCTATATTAGCATATGGAATGCTGAAAATGCTGAATGGAATTTAATTGAACTGAAACATTCAAAATCTCAAAAGGATTGCTTGTTTAAACTGACTAACATCAATTTCAAGTTCCCATGGAAAGAAATCAGTGTTCTTCTGCAAAAAAAAGAATTTTCAATACTTTAAACATTGTGGGCTTGCCCCATACCCCTTGTAAATAAACCAACTCCGAGACCACACCACAGTGGAGGAAATAGCAAACTCACCAATTTCTTTCCTGGGAAAGAAATCAATGTTACATCAGTTTGCTCTTCTGAGATTTCGAACGTTTCAGTTCGATTAAATTAAATTTGGTATTTTCAACATTTGAAATGCTAATAGGAACCCTTGTGATGTATACTTGGCCCACCATATAAGAAGTTTGCAAAACCCACTTTACATTGAGTCCAGTTGTTACACACTCACAACCACTGCTACACAGGATATGAATGACAAACACACACACACACACACACACACACACACACACACACACACACACACACACACACACACACACACACACGCACACACACACCTCTATCATGTCTGGGATTAGAACTCCTACCTAACTAGTATATTACACTACAGCACTATGCCGTTATAGGACACATCATGGATATTACTGGAGTATTCCTTCCCCAAAGGTGTATTTCACAGTGAATGACATCAGCAGGATTGCCAAAGTAGGGCATTTGAATTGTACTGAATGTGACTAGCCTAAAATGAATTGCTCCCTACACAGACATAGAAACACACAAAATATCCACCACTGTCATGTGTGGGAATAGAACCCCTACCAGAGTTCTATATCGCACTATAGCATGATGCTGTTATAGGACGCACCATGGGGATTGCTGGGGTGCCCCTTCCCCAAATGTGTATATCACAGTGAATGACATCAGCAGGATTGCCAAAGTAGGGCATTTGAATTGTACTGAGTGTAACTAGCCTAAAATGCATTGCTCTCTATGTATATATATATATATATATATATATATACACACACACACACACACACACACACACACACACACACACACACACACACACACACACACACACACACAATTGCCAAGTCTGGGATTAGAATTCCTACCTAGCTATTTTATCACACTACAGCAGTACACAGTTATGGGACGTGCTATGGAGATTACTGGGCTACACACTTCCCAGAGGTGTATTTCAAGGTGGATGACATCAGCAGTCTTGCCAAAGTAGAGCATTTGAATTGTAGGAAGTGTGACTACCCTAAAAAGCATTGCTCTCTACACAGACAGAGACAGACATGCACACACACGTCATGTCTGAGATTGGAACTCCTACCTAACTCGTTTATCACATTACAGCAGTATGCAGTTATAAGATGCGCCATGGAGATTACTGGGCTACAACTTCCCCATAGGTGTATTTCACAATGGATGACCTCAGCAGGCTTGTCATAGTAGGGCTATGGGGAGAGCAGTGTGTGTGCATGGGCCATAACCCATTCATCTACAGGTTGACACAACACATGTGGGCACACACAGGGTCATATTTCACAGGTACGTGTATGCAGCTACTAGATGGCTGCTTCCTTGTACAGTCCTAGTACTTGCACCACATAGTCTGTAATGCTGACAGATACCGGTCACTAGTATCTACAATGAGTGACATCTGAACCTCATGTGGTTGTGGTCCTTTGGCTGTGTGCTGGGTGGGACAGGCCTGGATGGCTCCTTGTCATAGTCCCCCTCTTCCACACATCTATGTACGTCTACCTTTGGCTTATTATAGTGTGTTGTCCTTAGGTATATGTCTGTATTCCTATCCACTGTGTATGCAAAGCATGAGTGATGCATACTGAGGAATGTCTGCACTAACATCTGCAACTGCCAGATATGTCTGGTCCACTGGTGTTTGCACACATGGCCTTAAAGTATGTGAGCATGCCCAGTATGCCCGTCTGTATTGAATGTGTGGATTGAGTCCAGGTAGTTTGTACTGCAGTGGAGACCTTTGTGTTGTACACCTACAGGTAGCATACTGTTTCTGCAGAGTATCAGTTGATCACTTGGAAATATGGGGACAAACTGTGCAGGAGATAGTGTATACTGTAGGCAATTGTGTCTATGCTGCTTCAGCTGTATGGTACTGCTGTTAGCAGAGCTATTCAGGCATGTACTGTTATACACAGTGATTTTTCTGCCCTCATGTACTGTCAGGTAGACATTCTTGCACACAGTGATGTCTTGGGGACAAGGGTGACTGTGTCTGGTATTGTGGGCAGACACCTATGTATTCATGGTAAGTTATGCCATTCTAGAGGGGGAGCTGCAGACACTTGGTGCTGGGTTTGTGTATCCGGATCAGCACCTTGGTACAGCATTGGCAGAGGATCCCATACTTGTACACCCATCAGCATGACAGTATGGGCTTATCTTGCTGTGGCAATACCTCACAGCTGTACAGATTTGCACAGGTCAGCCAGGGGCAGGGGCCATGGGTCAGGACATATATCCCCTATTGTGGTGTATGGGCAGGTGTGTAGCCACCCATGTATGTGTTTGCAGCCAGGGATAGTGTGTGCACACAGCTTGGTGTCGGACCCTGCACATTCCATGCTGCCCATGCTCCCACCCACCTCCTGTTATTCTAACCTCTTCCATACATTATGCATACATTCTCTGATACTTTCCCTAAGGGTATCGTCCCATCACAGGTGTGTGTTAGTGTTGGTCCACAGTTCATGCAGTGGGACATGGTGGACATGTTACTGTGGTTTGTCCACATGGCCTTGCATATGGCTTATGTGGGGTGTGTTATGTTGTTAATTGGATGTCAATGACATACAATGCATTGGCAGTACATGTGAGACACAGGCCTTTGGCAGACACCTGTGGGACATTAGGTGTTGCTGCATGCCAGATGTGGCAGGTCATTGCATACAGTCCCAGACCACCATACAGTATATTCCCCTGGGGGTGAAGGGTAGGTGTGATAGGTGTTCATGCCAATACCTTCTAACAGTCTTGCTCAGGTGGTGTGGATGCTGGCAGGGTGCTACCTACAGCTAGGGGCACACCTGCATGGGACACATGCACTGCATGCTGCAGTCTTCTCCTATTGCCATATGCAGGTGGGGTCTTACTGTACCCATTCCCCACAGCAGGGATATGACCAGAGAGGTGCCTGTGGGTGGTGTTTGCATGAGTTGGGTGCATGTGTGCTATGGACAATATTTGCATCTGACACACAGACATTCATTGGACATTCCACTTATGCATGCATGTGCAGGTACATCAGCTGTTTCCCAATACATCAGTCCTACCTCCTTTATGATCTGTGAGTGTTTGGGCAGACAACACCAGTATCCCCCACTGCAGGACCAAATAATGTGATGCATACCTGTATGTACTTTTCCAAGGGTGTGCCCATTTCACAGTGACACAATATATACTGCTTGTTTGAGGTAGTTTCCCCTGTGTACTGCTTGTATATGTTGACCAACAGCCATGCCATGTCAGTCTTTCAGATGGTGACACATATTACCACCATACATGTGCAATGGCTTACTGCTACCTTGTGTTATACTGATGGGTATTTTGTATGGCACTGCAAGTTGTGAGGACTTGTCCCTGTCATCAGCGGTAGTGGGCAGTGGCCACCAGGCATACCTCAACATGCATACATACCGACCATTCTCACACAATATGGGACACACACCAACCTAACACACACATACCTGCATATTGTGCAGATACTACAACCTATCCTGCTACCTTCACCACCTCTGTGCATCTCTGCTCCACTGGTATTAGATCTACACATACATGTTATTACATTTCTACATAGGGTTGTGGGGGGGGCACATCTGACTGTTATGACATGTGTACATTGCATTGGGGGAGCACACTAGACCATTACTACATAATTAAGTAGGGTTGAGGGAACACACCTGACTGTTTCTGCATTCTTACACAGGATTGGGGGGGGCACACCTGACTATTTCTACATATCTACACAGGATTGGGGGGGCACACCTGACTGTTACTACATTTCTACATAGGATGGGGGGCACACCTGACTATTTCTACATTTCTACACAGGATTGGGGGGGGCACACCGGACTGTTACTACATTTCTATGTAGGATGGGGGGGCACACCTGACTATTTGTACAATTATACACAGGATTGAGGGGCACATCTGACTGTTACTACATTTCTGTGTAGGATGGGGGGCACACCTGACTATTTCTACATTTCTACACAGGATTGGGGGGCACACCTGACTGTTATTACATTACTAAGTAGGATGGGGTGGTACACCTGACACTTGTACACATTTGCTATGACTGTACTGGTATGTCAGGTACTCCATTTCATTCTGTATTCTAACCTATCATGCTGACTAGAGGCATACCAATGTACTACAGATCTTAGCTTTGATTTACCTACATATTAGTTTCTGACTTCCTACCCTTCAGAACTAATGTCCCACTGCCTGACCTGCTGTAGTCTATCTGTGTAGGCCTTGGGTGGGAGTTTGCCCATAGGCATCATTCTGAGGCCATAGCACAGCCTTTTGTTTGTGTTTGTCTACACCTGTCCTGCTGGCTGTGGCTGTTGTTGGGTATGTGAACCTCCCCTGACTGGCATGTGTGAGTCACTTACCTTGTGGGTGTCCCAGTATAGAGGGTGATGCTGCAGGGCTGCCTCTGTCGGATGCACATAGTACACTCCCTACGGTTCCACTTGAAAACATTGAAATTCCAAAACATCGAATGTCATATGGTCGAAACCATATCATCGATATTTCGGAACATCGAAGCTTTCAAGTGAGACCAAAAAAAAAAACTTTTAAAACAAATGTATGCAGGAGGGCAAGTCCCCCTGCATCCCCCATGTGGGGTGCTGTACCCCCCACCCCCTACTTTAATATACCTACTCTGAGATCGCACTACAGTGGGGTAAAGGGAAATCTCCATTTTAGCACTATATGCAGAAGTGCTAAACAGGAGATTTCCCATACCCTGTCTGCAGTGCCATCACAGAGAAGGTACTCTCACAGACACAGTGTGCAGGGCACCTTACTGCCCTGCAGAAACACTAGCTTTTTCCCTTTTTTACTTACCTTTTTTTTCCCCTTGACAACATCAATGTTCTAAACACTCGATGATATGGTCTCAACCATATGAATTTCGATGTTTTAGAATTTCAATGTTTTCAAGGGGAACCCTCCCTACATATGGTTGAGCACAGGTAGTGTCATGTCTGGCATCCCTTTTACTGTATGTGAGAGTAAGAGAGTGGTGTTATTCCCTAGGTCCCTCCTTTCTATGCTTTGCCTCTTTGCCAAGGTTAGGGCATACTGGGCACACCTCCTTCTGTCTACTGGGGCAAGCTCAGGTTGTTCCTCCTCCGAGTCACTCTGTGCCTGTGCAGGCCTTGGCAATGGTGGGGGCCTGTGTGGTGCTGCCCCATGCTGTTCCTGCTGCAGCTGTTTCCACAGGATCATATTATGTAGCATGGCACATAGGATGACAATTTGGGTACATGTAGCTGGTGAGTACTGCAAGACTCCACCAGATGTGTCCAGGCATCAGAACCGTGACTTGAGCATCCCAAACACACACTCTACTATAATTCTGGTCTGTGCATGTGCCTCATTATGGAGTTCTTGTTCGGGTGGGTGTGCATTTCTGATGGGTGTCATCAGGCACGGCTCCAGTGCGTATCCAGCATCCCCCACTAGGTGACTGTGAGGGATGTCCCCATTGGCAAATCTCTGGTACAGCTGCGTCAGATGCCAGATGTGGGAATCATGATAGCTTCCAGAGCAGCCATCACACACATTCATTATTATGCCCTGGGCATCGCACACAACCTGGCAGTTGATGTAAAAGAAGCCCTTGCTGTTGATGTAGACCCTACCCCGCTCACCGGGTGGTGCTTTGATGTGTATGTGCATGCAGTCTATAGCACCCACTACCTCAGGTATTCTGGTGGAACAGTTGTATATTGCTGGCCAACACCTCACGGGTGTTGGGAAAATATACGTGATCACGGACATGTGCTGACATGGCATCCAGGAACTGGTGGAGTACCCTGGATGCTGATGCCTGTGAAATTCCCATCATATCCCCAGTTGGCCTTTGGAGGGTACCTGTAGCTAGTATTCCTAGGCCTACACATACCTTGGTATCCACTGGGATGGGTTCCCCTCTGTTAGTTCTGTGTGTCAGGCATGGCCGGCACAGCTCAACAATTTGCTGTAGGAGGTCCCTGTCCACCCTATAGCGCTCCACTATCTCCAGCTCATGTAGCTCCTGGTAGGTTACCTGGGTCTGTACACTCTTCTCCATCTCCTCACTGTGGGTTGGTCGACAGCATTCACATCCTCGCTACCCTTAGCCTCTTCCACAAGTTGTTGTATGATAGTTATTGCAGCCCCTATCAGTTTGTTGTTTTGATTGTTAAAAGTTCCCCGCTTGTATACACTGGTGGTGTAGAGTGTGGAAAAAACATAGGGGAAGCTGTTTGCATAGTTTATAGCAGTGTTCTGGGCTGGGCTGGTCTGCTGCCTGTGTAATTGGCTGATTTTGATACATTTCACCTGCCAGCTATGCTAGTTCTCCTAGATTACCTTCTTACTGCTGTTTTCCCTTCCAATTGCCTTCCTGTTTAAGTCCACAGGCGAGCTGTGCAAACACAGTGCTCAAATGTGCACAGAGCTGGTATTTCCTGGTTTAACTTTTTTTAAACCTTTAAAACCTGGTGCATGGTGCACACACCCACTTAGGCAATGCAAAGAGTGTTAGGCAGACTCAGACACACCCCCCCTTGCTTAGCTATGCTTAGCTAGGAGCAAACCTGAGCCACAGACCTCCAATCCGCTTACAGTATGCATGACACACACACCCCATGATGTTAGCTAACTCCTAGGCTTGCACTAAGCTATTCCTACTCTTACACTGTTGGGACCTGATTAGCATGCTGGGGAAAACTGTGATTCACTATGATTCCCCTCATTTGCATAGGATTGTCTGCTAATACATAGTTACATGTCTCATGCTGAGCCTCCCCCCTTAGCAACCACTTCTCACTGGCCATGTCTTCTGCCTGCCATTGACTTTCATGGCAGAATAGTGATTTTAGTTAGAATGCTTATTTTAAGTTTATTTTATTATTTCCCCCCGATCCTGTTTGCACGCCGCTGCCCTACGCTTAAACAGCTGAGATCGGCTAAAAAAAAAAAAATAAAAGTTGATTTTTTTATTTTTTAAGCTATTTGCAATGCCAATGGCCTTATATTTGGCCATTGGCATGCTTCCTGATTGATATGCGGCCTTTATTTGGAGCTGTCACAGCTCCATTTTGGATTTTGCAGAAATGTACTCGGTTACTAACCGAGTACATTTCTGCAGATTTCACTAGTCCTGCATGGCCGGTTTCAAGCTTTCTGGATCGCAAATTCAACTCATTTGCATGGATTTCTCCTGCAAATGGGGTGATTTGCATACAGGGGTTTTCCATGCAGGACTAGTACAGGAGCGCTCGTGCACACCCCTGCAGGCTGTTCCTGGATCACACGGCAGACATATTGCCTGCTTAGAGCTCCTGCACTAATCCTGCACACTGTGCAAGGCATGCAGAATCTGGGGGAATGTCTTAGAAAGAGCATTTTTCCCAACTCGAGAATTGTGCAATCTCGCATGACTGTCAGCCATCTGTGTTGTCAACCAACAAATTATGTTGAGTATACAAATGTCAACCAAACAAAGATTCAATTAAATTAACCTCCCTCATATATATAAAACCCCTTTTTTCTCAGTCCTACCAGTTTCCCCAGGAACAGGCAAAATGCCTGAAATGGGCTATAACAATAGAAGAAGTGTGCACTGTTGCTGATTTGCAGATGATGGGGAAGCCACCTATACTGAATGGCTTCCAATGGAGGCATTTCAGTGGCAATTTATCACTCTTTCCAATTTTTTCCTGAGGACGGGTACCACTCCAGATACATGGAGGGAAGATATCATTTTTTTTATTAAAACCTGGTAAAGACCCCACCCTCCCTGCTTCCCACTAACATATTTCAGTACTAAATCATGATTATAAAATATTTATGGCTTTACTAGCCCATAGAATAGTCAATTATCTGGACCAGATATAATTTATTCCATGTAGAACTACATTTTGCTCAATATTTAAAAATGGCTTTAATCCTAATAGAAGATGAAAAGAAAGCAGACAGAGAGGTACTGATTGTTAGCATGAATGCAGAATAAATATTTGACAGGGTGGACTGGGTTTCCTGTTGTGCACAGTTTCTTGAATTTGATTTTCCCAGACATTTGTAGCCCTAATAAGAAATTTTTACATGGATGCCTCAGCTTGGATAAAACTGAAGTTATCAGCTAGTTTTTCATTGCATAGAGGGCGCAGTAAGGGGGGGCCATCATCACCATTGTTATTTGCCATGTTCTTAAGCTTTATAATGCAACAATTGCCAGATATCATATAGCAGGAAGGGAAATAAAGCTTTCCTTATATGCAGACAATCCAATGATATATTAATCAATCTCTGATGAAGATCTCTCCTGTGTTATATAATTGGTACATGAATTTGGGATAATCTCAGGGCACAAACTTAATATGGCAAAGACTGAATTTATCTCTATGCATTAATTTCTTCTGACAACTTTGCTACAGACACTCCTCAAGATGACAAAATCCACCCAGATAACATACCTAATAGTTCAACTAATTCCCTTCTATCTAAGGAAATTATTTAAAAAATGGAAAGTACTATCTATAGATATGTCTCAACGAATAGAGACTTAAGTAATTTGTTCTATAATTAGTACTATATGCTGAGCACGGGATTCCGACATGTTTTTCTTCATCATTATTATTGCAACTAAAGAAATGGTTGTTGGACGTTTTGTGGACTAATGATACAAACAGAATTAGATCAGAAGTCTTGAGTTTACCACTGGGTCAGAGAAGGCTAAGGTCTTATGTGAAAACTGCAAGAATTAAGATGAGCATCTTGTTAATAAAATACTCTTACTCTCCATTCTGGAAATAAATAATATTGCATAAAGAAGGGGAATAAAAATGTTTTACTACTTTTCTATCTAATCACAAAGAAGGATGCACAGTCAGATCTGACTGGACAGCTGAGGTGGCAGCTACTATCCAAAGGGCATTTAAAGTAAGAGGTAAGACTTATTGGAAAATACAGTTAGCCCTAGTAGACACAGAAAATATCCTTCTGAAAGCTTCCCAGAAGGATGCAGAAGGAATTAAAAAAATACTGTACTAAGACCAACTACTTCAGGAAGGGAAGAGGATATCCTGGCAAGTTTTACAAACAATTTTTGGACAAGGATTTAGAACAATATTACAACAGATCAGTTAACTTTAAAAATGGGAATCAGTTTGCATCCTGATGGCTGAATGTCCTCAATTTATTAGTTTTATCCTGGTAGCCAAAACTAGGACAGGAATGGTGAAAGGAGATATAGGAAAAAATATAGGATCTTGATTAAAAAATACAGCAGAGACTTGGTGATTGCAATAAATAAGAAGCACTTGATATATTTACTGTCTGCCCCCAAATATGCCACTAAAGCTCAAGTCATTTAATAACAAATTAATAATCATAAAAATGTTTTTTAGATCTCAGGATGAACAATCTTAAACTAGTGCAGAGTTACACATAACTTAAATAAAAGAATAGAAAGTTAAGCATGGATAGTAACTTTGCAACCTTTGCACCCCTTTATCAGCTTCACTACCCAAAATCTTCTCCTTCCACCCTCCAATTAAATTTTCATTAGGAAAGGCAAACTGGCATGTAGCCAACTTCTATATTAACAGTCAAGAGCAAAACATATTCTAACCTATACAAACAGAAACACAGAACTCTATTCTCCTCTCAACTATTTGTATATATGGTTATGACATTGCACATGCATCTTCCTCCAAATCAACATTTGTGTTTCCTTTTTTAAGTAATTCAGCATCATTTTAATAATAACAACAGATTCTGCCATACCTGCTTATCCAGAACACATGTTCAGATTCAGAAAAAAAAAACATACTTGCCTCCCAACTGTCCTACACTTTTGGCAACACTCCAGTCCTCATAAAATCATGCTCTATAGAATCCAGTCTACCAATATGCAACCTGGCACGAACATCCTACCTAAAGGATCCCCCTATATTACATTCAGATAGCATATGAAAACACTTTCCCCTGCCTTATGACATTCTGCATTTACGCAGCATCTTTTTTTCTGCCTACTTATACTTTTGACTTTCTTTATTAACAAAAAGTACAGCTGTGTAAAATCTTACCGTAAAAGTAGATATCCTTGCATTCACTGTTACAGTATTTGTTGCGTATGGGGTCTTTGCTACCATGAAAGCCCAATGTCGGCCCGTATATCAAAGCCTATTAAAGTTTTATGGTATGGTGGAGGTCACATGTACAGTCCCCGTGTTGCATGGGCCATAAAATTGACATCCAGATGTACCATCCTCAGAACTGATTTCCCCAGTAGGAACACCAGTCTAAAGAATTGCAGGAGATAACCACTACATCCAGGAAGGAAAGGACTAGGGGTAGGAGGGAGGGGTTGAATACTGCAACAGTGAAGGCAAGGATATCTACTGTTAGGGTAAGATTTTACACAACTGTACTATAGCCTTACATTCACTGTTGTTGCAGTATTCCTTATGTATAGGAGAGTGCCAGAGCTCAAGAAGAAACTTGTGAGGGGGAAGGAGCAGTAGAGTGCTCTATGAAACTATAGAGAATGGCCCTAGCAAAATCATCTCTAGCTCTAGAGATGCCATCCAACTTGTAGTGCTTGGTAAAAGTATGCACCGAAGTCCAGGCAGCTTCTTCTAAATTAGAGGTAGTATCTACCCCCTTGAAAATAGCTTCAGAAGAAGCCACAGCTCTAGTAGAATGAGCCTTTTACAGAAAAAGGAAGGCTCTCACCATAAAAGGTATAACAAAAAGGAATAGCATTTGAAATCCAAGAAGAAATAGTTTGCTTGGACACAGCTAATTCTAGGGATTAGGTACCTATTAGAAGACTGAAGATGCATTCTTTTGAATGCGTCTTGGTCAAACTTAAAAGACTGAAATGGCAAAATATTGAAGCGACTTTTAAGCAAATTCTTTCCCTGGGAAAGAATTTGCTTGGCCGCTTCGTTACGTTGCCGTTTTTGGCACTGTAGTGCGGTCTCAGAGTTCGTATATTTAAGTAGGGGGCTGCGGTCTTGGAGTTGGTATATTTAAGTAGGGGAGTGTGGGGGGTGAAGCCCCCCACTTAATGTAATGTATAAAGTGTTTTGTTTTTTATTAATTTTTTTTTTTTTTGTTGGAACAGCAATTCCTTTCCCTTGAAAAAAAAATCGCTGTTCTGACAGTTCGAAATTGTAAGCTTTTGCTTACATAGGGTCGATTAATCACCGTTTGCTTTTTTAAGTGTTCGGTGATCTAATATAGACCCTAGGGATCTAGGATGAAAGGAAACAATCAACTGATCAGATTTCCTAATAGCCTTAGTCTTAGCCAAATAAAATCTGAGTTGTCTATGCACATCCAAAGTATGTAGCACCCTCTCACTGGCAGATTGTGGAGAGGAGCAAATTAAATAGACTGATTAAGTGACAACTTATTAATCACCTTGGGCATAAAAGTAGGATTAGTATGCAAGGTTACCTTGTACTTATGAAAGAGCAAAAAAGGAGGACAGACCATAAGGGCTTACAACTCAGATACCTGTCTGGCAGAAGTAATGGCTAACAAAAAAACTGTCTTCCAAGAACAATGTTGCAAGGAAGCTGAAGCAGCAGACTAAAAAGGAGCCTGAGTCAACTTTTCCAAAAACAAAATTAAGATCCCAGGAAGGAGGAGCAGGCCTCCTGGGAGGTCTAATATGAAGGGCACCTTTAAGGAATTGTTTAGCTTCAAATCTAGAAGCTAAAGAGGGAGATAAAGACAGACAAACAGAGATCTCAGATAAGTGGGCCTTAATAGAAGAATAGGCCAAACCAGTGTTGAGCAACTCACTCAAATAAGAGAGAACCAAAGTAATATCCAGAGTAAGTGGGTCCAGGTTATTAATGTGACACCAAACAGAAAACCTCTTCCATTTGGATAAGTAGGATTTCCTAGTAGGGGGTTTCCTCTCCTCCTGCAAGACCTTCAGCACATCCTCAGTAAGAAGGTGTCTGTGAGAAATCAGAATCCTATCATCTACATTGTCAGTTCAAGAATGGACAGGTGGGAATGGATGAGAGATCACTACTCTTGTGTGAATAAGTCCACCCTGTGATGTAACTTGTGGTTATTGCCCTTGGCCAGATACAGTAGAAGAGGGAAGCAATGCTGATGTGCTTCATGTTTCACTGCTGCAGTCATAACAATTGGGGTTATCCATGCTGTTGTAGCACTCAGTTGGTCCAAATACCAGAGTCAAGGTTTTGTGTGTCGGCTGCTGTAGCTTGCTGGCTGACTTCAGGTCATCCGGGCTATAAAGGAGAGCAGGCGACTCCATTACCTCAGTCTTTCTTGCCGTGGAGCCCATAGCAGAAGCAATTCACAACAGTGCCGGTCGGTTGTTTTCAGAGTTCGAACTTCAGCTGAAAACATCTAAAGCTAAGTACCCCGTTGGGGATTCTTCCTTTTTCTTGCACTAACCGATATCTGAAAAAGTCAATAACTACCTTGCCTGTGGAAAGCAAATACCACACTGAAACTTCCACTCTTATTGTGTCACTTGCTTAGGCCCAGATCACGACATCCCATGTTGTCAGTTCTGTGCCCTCTTTAATGCTTGTACTATTCATCGTAGATCTCTGTTTGTAGCCAATTATTTTCATTGTCCATCTCCGTTTATTGATATGGCATCCATCAGTCAACAAACCACAGATCTTCTGAAAAAATGTAAGGATAAAGATAGAGACAGACCGCATAAGGCCAAATCTTCCGATGACACCACCGCTAAAAGGGTAGTCAGTTCTTCAGAATTCAGTGAGGTGCTTTCGCAGCCCCTGATGCCCAATTCGATTACTTCACAGGCCTCTACTGAGACCCGTTCAGAGTCCTGTATGCTGCAGAAATCTGCTTCATCTACTGAGCCTTTGGCTGTCTCTGTCTCGGTTGGGTCCGGAGCCGCTATGCAGGCATCGGATTCCGAGGACACCGCTCACACTTCAGATCTCACTTAATGGCCTTCACCTTCTCTTCTGACTACTGCTCCGACAGCACTGAGGGATATTCTACAGGCCAGGCTTAGACTTACTCCAAAGAGAACACTAAAAAGTCCCCATTCCACCACTCCTCCTCCTCCTCAAACTAGAATGCTTAAAATGGCAGAGGATCTCATCTCTTTCATCCAGGGTAATCAGGCTTCACCTACCAAAAGGAGAAGGGAACCTTCTCCAGACATCCAGTCTGATTTAGACTCAGACAGATCTGACTCCTCTGTTTATGAAGAGGAAGATCCTCTTACTGCCTGTGAAGACTCAGATGTAGAAGAATCTATTCTTTCTGCATTACCTCCTGAGGACCTTTCCTTTGGGGAAACCCTTCATACCCTAAGGGAACACTTCAAATGGGAATCACAGGATTTCCCTCAAACCAAGATAAGACTAAGAGAGTTTCTGAATCTACCTCTGCACAGACCTCTGGCCATCCCTTCCGTCTTAGAGTTGGTAGATGATGTTTACATAGAATCCAGCCTTACCCCTGACATCATTCTACCTGCCCCCAGAAAGCCTCACAGGTACTATAGAGTACCTAATTCACATAAATTCCTCTACAGAAATCCTGCAGAAGATCCAGAGGTAATTACTCAGGGAACTAAGGGAGTTAAGCCTACCTCTGCCAAGAACCCTACTCCATCAGACAAGGAATCCAGAGCCCTGGACAGATGGGGTAAAAAAGTATATACCTCTGCAACTTTATCTATAAGGGCTCTTAACTGTTAGTTCTATATGTTAAAATATCAGCAGCACACTTTGGAACTTTTGAAACAAGACATTTCTGCTTTTCCTGATTATGCCAACAATAAAGAGATAGCAGAAATACTGCACTCGTCCTCTCAGGTGGCAAAGCATTCCTTGCACTGTGGATTTGACACCCTAGAAGCCTCTAGCAGGGCAGCAGTGACAGGATCTGTTATCAGAAGACATGCATGGCTGAAGGAACAACCTCTCCCTGATCATATCAAAGCAAAAATCATGGCTGTATCTCTTGACAAAGACCGCTTATTTGGGCTGAAAACTGAAGAGGTACTTAAAAAGATGGAAGACAAAGCAAAATCCATGCAGACTAGGTTCAGCAGAAATTATCCATTTAAACACTGGTCCTTTCCAGCACCAAGCAGGCAGGCACAAGGCAAAACCTGTAGGGACAGATCTACCAGGGCTCAGACACAGGGCCAGCAAAGCAATGGCCCTCCTCAAACTCTAGAGCAGGGAGTTCAAAAACAACCCTGTATGGGAAAAATTCTCAGTGACTGCCTTACCCATCTCTGCTTGCATCCCCCACACCAAAACTAGGAGGAAGGCTATCTCTATGCAGAGAAAATTGGAATTGTATAACAAAAGATCAATGGGTCCTCAAAATCATTTCTCAGGGGTACAAATTCAATTTCCAGGAACTTCCACCTCCAAGAGGGTATCCAGACCTACCCCCAAACCAGTGGGCAGAAGCACTAAAACAAGTGCAAAACCTAATATCCATAGGGGCAGTAGAACCTGTACCTCCAGAACAAGTTGCAAAAGGATTTTATTCCAGACTATTCCTTCTCCCCAGGAAAGAGAGTACTTAGCACCCCATCCTGGACCTATCCTTTCTCAATGGTAATCCCCAAATTCAAAATGCTTACCTTACAACAGCTTCTACCAATGCTGCCAAACAAAGCTTGGATGGCCACCTTAGACTTAAAGGATGCTTACCTGCACATCCCAATAAGGGAATCATGCAGAAAATTCCTGCGCTTCAGAGCAGGTACACAACACTTTCAGTTCTCCTCACTGCCCTTTGGCTTATCTACTGCTCCCAGGGTATTCACCAAAAGTCTAGCTCCTGCCATTGCATTTTGCAGACAAAACAATGTGCAGATTTACAAAACACAAATCTAAAATTTGCTGGGGATGAAGTTCTCCCAAAAAAGCAAAATGCAGTAACAAAAGTCCAAGTTAGGAGCAAACAAACACGGCTCTCTCAATATTAAATAAAAGATAAAACTTTTATTCAGGTACAAACTAGTGAGCGCTTTCGTGCCTCCTGGCACTTCTTCAGACATTACAAACACTACAGAAATCTTAATAAAAAGGGGTTGCCTCACCCACATTGTTTCACAGCAACCAATCAATTGTTTTCAACAATTAAAATTCACCTGCTGGCAATATAATGTGAAGTCAGAGACTTCATATATCAACTAGGATAGAAAATCTTTATGCAAAGATAAAAGGTCTGAAATTGCACATAAAAATAAAATAAAACAAAACATTAATTTTCACTTTCATTATTATCAACAACTATATAACCATACAGAAAAGTGACAGAGCAAACACCAGTCATAACATGTTTTTACTTTCACACATATAAAACTGCTGACATCAAAACCTTCTCATAGTTGTAATACCAGAGTATACCAAAAGATGGCAGTCATATACACCATAAAAATGTATTCCAAAATTCCTAAAGCAAATACCAAACGCTCACATATCAGTCTAAAATTCAAAGAAGAGTAAGCATCAATTTCCTATCCTTTACTGGGATACATCTATCAGAGGATAATAATGGCAGTACATCACAAAAAACTGAAATACTGTAAGAGAAATAGTTGGATATACCTTAGTAGTAGCATTCTTAATGTTTCAATGGCCTCTCAACTAAGTAAGGTGTTTCAGGCCATACCCTCTATCAGCCTGCAATCTAATTATCCGTTTACCTCACATTTCTCCGTATAATTCTTATAATTATCTAATCCAGCCTTTCTAGTGGTCATTTCAACTACTATAAACCTAAACTTATGTCTGGTGCCATATTCAAGTGTATGCCTAGCTAGGGCATTCCCGTCTTCTTTATTGATCACATAAATATGCTCTCTAACCCTTTCTTTGAGTGTCCTATTGTTTTTTCCAATATAAAAACATAGGCACTCTATACTTCTGACTAAGTAGACTAGGTCCCTAGATCTACAATCTGCATAGTGATTAAACACAAACACCCTCCCAGTGGTTGGATGCATACATTTATTGTCATTCAACATATATGAACTGAAGTTACAACTTCTACATCCAAAAGTACCCTTTCTTGCTGATTCTGTTCCTTTCTTGTTATTCTCTAGCAGAATAATCTCTTAAGAGATTTATTATTTTTATAAGAATAACTTGGTCTGGTAGCCACTATCTTCTATATCTTCACATCAACTAAAAGAATCTCCCAATTCCTTTTACTAATCTCACCAACTGCTCTATTGTCTGTGGAGTAGGTAAAACAACTCTACAAGTATTGTCTGCCCTTTTAGAAATATGATCATGTTCTTTTCTTCTTTCAATGTAAGGTCTACCTTTCTGTTTCCTATCTATGAACATAACATCATTCAATTTCCCATATTCACTCTTCTTATAACCCCTTTGGCATAAATCTCCTTTTAGAGTGCTAAGTGCTTTCTCACAATTGGTGTCTATACTAGTTAGTCTAGATACTCGCAACCCCTGTCCTCATATAATGTTGTTACATATATGGGGGGGTGCATACTAGTATGGTGTAGAAGATTAGTTCTTCTGCATTCTTTCCTAAAGATGTCAGAGTGTAGCCTATTGCCTACCTTGAACACTGTTACATCAAGGAAATCAATCTTATCTCTACTCCATTTACCCACAAACTTAAGAAAGTCAGTGGAATGGTTGGTATACTCTATAAATTCAATCAAACTCTGTTCAGTTCCTATCCATACAAAAGAGACATCATCTACAAATCTTTTGTAAAAGGGAATGGATCACCTCCTACTTTCTATGTCTAAGATGTCTTTTCCCACTGCGCCATCGTGATGTTAGCATAAGAGTTGCCGCAGGGTGTACCCATTGCCACTCCCTTTTTTGTAGGTAATATCTATGTTCAAAAAGAAAAACATTATTCTTCAGGACTAACTCTAATAGAAAACATGTCATCAAAGCCCTTCCACTCTATTCATGCTTCATTAAGAAATGACCTCACATATTCAGCTCCTTCTCCATTGGGTATAGATGTGAATAGTGAAGCCACATCTAGTGTGACCAAAAAATGTTCCTGATCATAACCACCTGATGCAGTAAATTCAGCTAATGTTACCAAAAACTCTTAAGTATCTCTTACTATAGTTGATGTAACATCCACTAAAGGACTTAATGCTTTTTCCAAAAAATGGATATAGCCTCTGTAATCCACCCTCTCCCCGAAACTATCGGTCTTAGGGGTGGCCTAACAGGATGCTTGTGAATTTTTGGCAGCCCCCTAAAAGAGAGAATGATTGGCATCTTAATGAGAAAATAATTATATAGATCTTGGGTAATCACTCTACTCATGAGAAAATCACAAAGATCTATCTGTAACTTCTTAATCAATTTATCAAGCTGTTCAGCTGTGATATACTGATATATATCACCTTCACTGAGCAAATCACTTACTCCCATTCTATATTGCTCACTATCCATGATCACAGTTGGACCCCCCCTTGTCAGCTTGGCGTCTTACTATTGCTTTATATCCTGCTTTTCCTCAGGGCCTTGCGTTCAGCTTTTGTAATATTATAGTGACTATAACCTCTATTAACATCATTCGCCAGCTTTAACAAATCACTTTCACATGCCCTCTCAAACACTGTTAGTAATGGATACATCAAAGGAATAAACGTGGACGGCTTTTTAAATGCATTTACATCATTACATTCATTGTTCCCAAACAGCAATTTAAGTATGAAATTATTACTGAACATTTTTATGTCAATAACAAAATCAGTACCATCAGTTTATAATGATGGCACAAAGGACAAATCCTTTTGTACTAAAGTAATTTCAGATGGTGATAGCATGTACTTGGATATATTATGCACTAGTCCCTCTTCATGAAATGCCACTGCTTCTTCATCTGCACTCGTATCTCTCCTTGATCCTCCGACGATTTCCTTCTCTTCCTGGAATGGTATTGTTGGTTCGGTGACGCTTTTGTCTCCCTAAAAGGCAGTGGAAACTTTAAAAAACTGTTGGTTTCCAAGTTATTCTCTATCTCTCGTACCTTTCTCCTAACATCTTATGCTTGAATCACAGGCCCTTTGCATACGGTAGTTTTCACTTGAACGTCTGTTGGTCCCTCCTTTAGCACCTCCTCTGGGTGGTAGAAGGTATTGGATTTGTTTCTTGTGCTGGTCCCTCTGATTCTTTCCTGGATTTTACTCCTCCTCTTGTTCGCTAATTTGTAGTGAATGGCTCATTTGAGCTCCCATTGGTTGCTGGTATCCTCGGCCATGAGAGGACCTCCCCTCTCTCAAAGTCCCTCAGATCTCATTTTAACTTTTTCATTTTATGCATCTGCCCTTTCTGTTCAAAGAGCAGCCCATTTGTGTTTAAATTACTCTGAAACGTTTCATACCTCTTAGCGTCTGAGAGTTCATGTAGTTGGTGTTGCAAATCAAGGATGTGGGCCATCAACTCCTTCTCAACTATAACATATTGTTCCACTAAGAGCCGCAAGTAATTTGCATTCGTTTCCAGATTTAACTGCTGCCACTTTACTAATAAATCTGGGTAAAAATGTCCATGCGTGGGCACATGAACCGAAAAGGAACTTTGTAACAAGGTAGATCTTTTGGACTGAAAAGACTGTTATTTTCTGAGAATAATCCATTACTAGCTTTTAAGGTAGATAATCTGAGTAAAAATAATGACAACGAATCTGATGTGGTTAATATTCAAAATATCATGAAGTTAAGTCATGAAATAGAGACTAATGTTTTCAAGTTGAAGCGAATACAGTGGCAATGCCAACATTTGGAAGTACATATTTGCTTCTAAATAGTCCCTAGGGAACTGCGCATTTTGAACAAGAGGAGGAGTAAAATCCAAACCATGGATAACCCCAGTTGTTATGACTGCAACAATGAATACACTCAAACATCTACATTTATGGTGAGTGCACACAACTGTACTTTTTGGCCAAAAGGGAGTCATCAAGATTTTGGGAGTGTCCTGTTGAATTCTGCACAGGACTTTCAGAATAAGAGGAAGAGGAGGGAATGCATAAAGAAACATCCTCTTCCAAGAAAAAGATAGGGCGTCCACATTCCACAACAGAGGACCTGGGACTCTGGCACAAAGCTGAGGAAGTTGTCTGTTCAGAGGGGAGGCAAAGAGATCTACTTGAGATGTACTGCACTGATGGACAATGTCCAGAAATATATCCCTGTGAAGCACCCATCTGTGGGATTGAGTTATGGACCTGCTCAGATTGTCTGCTACTATTTTCTGATCTGAAGAGATATACATTGCCTGAAGAGTCACATGATGCTAGACAGCAGGATTCCAAAGTAGGAGATCCAACCAGCAAAGGAGATAAGGTCTTGTTCCTCCATGTTTGTTTATATACCACATCACTGTGGTATTGTCTGTGAATACCTTGAGAGGCCCTGGAGAGGAAAATAGTATGAAAGGTCTGAAGATGCGGCAGAAGGGCCCTCATTTCTTTGACATTGATGTGCTCCTTCTGCTTATGAGGTGACCATACTCCTTATACCTTTATGGAGCCAAACGTTGCCCCCCCCCCCCCCAGCCCATGTCTGAGACATCTGTGAAGAGCTCCTGAGAGGGAATAGGAGGATGAATAGGTAACCCTGGATTTAGAGATAGCTGCTGAATCCACCAGTGACATTCCTTCTGTTGACAAGGTAAAAGTGGAACTACAAATTCTAGGGGATGTGCACTTATGTTGAAGCCAAATTGACTTCATATACCACAAAACTTTCTCTTGTGAAGTTTGGCCAGAGGAAGCATAGGAATGGTGGATGGCATTAAATTCAGAGCTCTCAGAAACTCTCTAACTATGACAGATGCCAGAGGGAGAAGAGTTTGAAAGAAGGAAATGAGAGTGAGGGACTTGGGAGGAGGCAAGGATGCCAACATAGGTACTGTTTGAATCTTGCAACTCAGAAAGACTTGGTCCTGACAATGTTTTAGAGAAGACTTTGTGAAACTTATTGTGAACCTTAAACTCTGAAGAAGAGAAATTACAAACTGAAGATTGAGCAACAAGATGTCTGGAGAGGAGGCCTGAATCAGAAAGTCATCCAAGTAAGGAAATACTTTTATCCCTTGAAGCCTGCAAAAAAAGCAATGACAAGACAGTGGCATTTAGTGAATACCCTTGGGGCAGCAGAAAAGCCAAAGGGCAAAGCAAAGAACTGAAAATGCCAGGAAGCAACAGAGAAACATAAAAACTTCCTAAAAAGAGGATGGATGTGAATATGAAGATAAGCATTATTGGGATACTTCTTCTTTTGACTGTTCCTATTAGGGGTCACCACAACAGATGATCTGTTTCCATTTCTTCCTGTGGTCTGCATCTTGCTCTGTCAAACCAACCACCTGCATGCCCTCTCTCACCACATCCATAAATCTTATCTTAGGCCTTCCTCTTTTCCTGTTACCTGGCAGCTCCATTCTTAGCATCCTTTTCCCAATATACTCAGCATCCTTCCTCAGCACATGTCCAAACAAATGCAATATCACCTCTCTGGCTTTGTCTCCAAACTGTCCAACCTGAGCTGACCCTCTAATATACTAATTTCTAATCCTGTCCATCCTTCTCACACCAAGTGCAAATCTTAACATCTTTTACTCTGCCACCGCTGGTCTCACTACCCTCTTGTAGACCTTCCCTTTCACTCTTACTGGTAACCGTCTGTCTCAAATCAGTCCTGACACTCTTCTCCACCCACTCCACCTTGCCTGCACTCTCTTCACCTCTCTTCCACCCTCACCATTACTCTGAACTGTTGATCCCAAGTATTTAAACTCATCCACCTTCTCCAACTCTACTCCTTGCATCCTCACCATTCCTCTATCCTCCCTCTCATTCACACATATGTTCTGTCTTAGTCCTGCTGACCTTCATTCCTCTCCTCTCTAGAGCATATCTTCACCTCTCCAGGGTTTCCTCAACCTGTTCCCTACTCTCACTACAGATCACAATGTCATCCGCAAACATCATAGTCCACGGGGACTCCTGTCTGATCTCATCTCTCAACCTGTCCTTCTCCATTGCAAATAAGAAAGGGATCACAGTTGATCCTTAATGTAATCCTACCTCCACCTTTAATGCAACCATCACTCCTACCATAGACCTTACCACTGTCACACTACCCTGTACATATCCTTTACCACTTTTACAAACTTCTTTGCCACTCCTGACTTCCTCATACAATACCACAACTCCTCTCTAGGCACCCTGTCATATGCTTTCTCAAAGTCCACAAAGACACAATGCAAACCCTTCTGACCTCTATACTTCTCCATCAACACCCTCAGAGAAAACATCACATCTGTAGTGCTCTTTCCTGGCATGAAACCATAATGCTGCTCAGTAATCATCACCTCCCCTCTTAACCTAGCTTCCACTACTCTTTCCCATAATTTCATGCTGTGACTGATCAATTTTATCCCTCTGTAGTTACTAAGCTTTGCACATCACCCTTATTCTAAAACACTTCTTCTCCACTCCTCAGGCATCCTTTCACTTTCCAAGATTTCATTAAACAATCTGGTTAAAAACTCCACTGCCATCTCTCCTAAACACCTCCATGCTACCACAGGTATGTCATCTGGACCAACAGCCTTTCCATTCTTCATCCTCTTGCTTCCTCTTTGCTAATCCTTTGCACTTCCTGATTCACTCTCCCCACATTATCCAACCTTCTCTCTCTCATTCCCTTCATTCATCATCCCCTCAAAGTTCTCTTTCTATCTGCTTAACATACTCTCCTTGCTTGTGAGTATGTTTCACTCATTATCCTTTATCACGCTTACCCAGCTCGGTCCCTCTGTCTAGCCAATCAGTACAGGTCCTTTTCTCCCTCCTTAGTGTCCAACCTTTCATACAACTCTCTGTACGCCTTATCATTAGCCTTCGCCATCTCTCTCTCTTTGCCATACACCTCATTCCTTATACTCCTGTCTACTATCTTCATCTGTCGAATAATCCCACTTCTTCTTCACCAAGAGATACCATATAGGCCTGAGGGAATAAAAGAGGAAACAGAGTTTGAAGGGGCAACATTCGAAAGGTGGGTACCTTCAGAAAGTTGTTTAGATGAGAGAGGTCTAGAATAGGTCTCCAAGAACCCTCTTTCCTTGGCAATAGAAACATTCTGGAGTAAACTTCCCTCCCCCTTTGGTATGCAGGTACCTCTTGTACAGTACCCTGAGTAAAAAGGTCTTGAAGCACCTCTGGAAGGGAACTTGTTCCTGAGGAGGCTGAGAAATGCCCATAAAAGGATGATAGGATTTCCGCACCATAAAGTACCCCTGATGCTTGATGGAGAGAACCCAAGAATCCTGAGTAACCTGAAGCCAAATAGAAAGAAAAAGAGAAAGGTGAAGAGAAAGAGGAATTTGGCTGGGAAGAGACAGATAATCACACGACATCTGATTTACCAGGAAAGGAATACTTCTGAATCCCTAAAGTCTGAGTAGCCTTTGCAGGAGGAATCCTCTTGCCACTCATTTTACCTTGAGAAGATGGTTGAGATTGCCTGTGAACAAAGGCATGCTTGTTGGGGTAGTTTCTTTGGAATTTAGACACAGGAGAAACAAAGACATTTTTAAGTTCCTGCAAGGCCTTCCCTTTATCCTGAACCAGCAGCTTCGCCAAACAAAAGCTTATTATCAAAAGGAGCATCCATCAACTTAGCCTTGATATCATCAGGTAAAGGTGGAACCCTAAGCCAAGAATACCTCCTCATCACAGAACCAAAATCTGCAGCACTAGAAGAGGCATCTGCTGCATCATAACTGTATTTGATGGACTGCCGAACCACTTGAGAGGAAGTCCCTAGCAAGGAAGGAGCAGAAGTTTTACCATATGATTCTGGAAGATAAGAAATACGTTGACAATCCTGAGAAAGACTGGCCAACACATACCTAGGCATATGGGTCTGACAATTAATAGCCCTAAAAGCCAAAGTAACAAGGGTGTAAACCTTTTTACCTAACTTTTCCATGGTTCTACTGTCTTTGTCAGATGACAGTAACTTAGGTGAAGGAAGCAGTTCAGAGGGCATGTCAGAAGCTACAGACACCACTGAGGAGTCAGAAGCAGGACATTTATACAGAAAGTTAAAATCCTCAGGCACCCTGCAAAATCTGATAGGCTTCTTGGGAGCTGGAGGAAGAGAATCAGGAGTTTTAGAGGCATTGGAAAAAAACATCCAACAAGGCAGCCAAAGGAAGAGGAATAGCAGAAGGTTTAGGGGAGTCCATCTGCGCCAACTCGCAATGCCTTTTATGAATATCAGAAACCTGAGCACAATCCCATTTGATAAATTCCATCATCCTAGTAATTATATCTCCAAAAATATTTCTTCAAAGGGAGTATCAGGACTATTAGATTCCTCTTCCTCTGACCCATAGCCCAAAGGAGAAGGAATCTGGGAAGAATAAGGAAGGGAATCTTCATCAGAATCTGACTCTTCCTCAGAGGAATCCTGTTCTCTGGGCCTTTTAAGTGGAGAAGATGACAAGCAGGAGTAGGAACAGAAACCCCATGAGGAGGTTTTAAGGCCATCAAAGCATTAAACAACCCCTAAGTAAAGGCCTGCCATTCACTCTGTGGCTCCCTAGGATTAGGAGAAACATGTTTACTTTTTTTGTTTCTTCTTTAATGGAATATCTGCCCCATAGAAGGCTCTCAGCTAGGCCTGTATTCAATAGTCATAGTAGGAACTTATTCCCTAACTAAAATATGTGGAACTCCCCTCAGCCTCTCGGAAATAATCAACTGTGGTTCCCCCTGAAAGTCTGAAATGGACACCTGCATAGCTTTATTGGATGTGCTGGCAGCCTGATCCTTGCCATCCTGTAACCTGGTCACAGCAGAAAAATCTGACAAGGTCGGGTGGACCTCTGGGTTCCCAATGACCTCTGGAAGAATGCCTGATGGAGGCTGGACAGCGGAAGATTCCAGTCTTAACTTTTTACACCTTATTCTTCCCTAACATGTGACCCTCGGGGCAGGATGTTCCTTCCATTCTTTCTTTAACAAGAAGCATAAAGAAGTGGCTCTCAAGATACAAAGAAAGGGAAGAAAGCCGACTACACAAGGTTTTAGGAACAAAAGCCTGGCAAATTAGACAGCTTGTATAGTTGTGAGAAGCTCCTAGGCAAAAAGGACACTTATTGTTGCAGTCTTTATGGGGAATCTGTCTCCCACACTGGAATTTACCCTTCCTGGATGCCATTATTCCCCCCAGAGCAGCAAAAAAACAAGAAAAAACAAAACCGCTACAAGGTACTTATCTGTAACAGCTCTATACCAGGAAGAGGACATAGGCAATAACCAAAAAAACAAAACAATGTGTTTACACTGGTGGAAAAGGACGTAGGCATTCAGACTGATGATCTGGAGATGCATTCAGACTGGTGGCAAAGTAGTTCTGAGGATGGTACATTCGGATGTCACTTTTATGGCCCATGCAACATGAGGACCGTATATATGCTATCCACCGTGCCATAAAATTTTAGTAGGCTTTGGTATACTAGCTGACATTGGGCTTTCTTGGCAGGGAATACCCTATATGTAAAGGATACTGCAACAGTGAATGTAAGGACATCAGTGTATACCATAGTGTAAAGTTATAGTAAATGCTGTATTATTTTCATGTGAGATGTAATATTCAACTGTCTGTTTGAAATGCATTTCCTATGCTTTTTTCCTCTCCTGCAATTGCAAGTCAAGCTGAAACAGAATGATTCTGCAATGTGCTGAAGGTATCCTTGATTAATTCTAAGACTTAAGAAATGTGTGTGCCAGCAAACAAAATGTCTGTACTAATACAAGCCCCAGAAGACAAAACAGATGTAGTGGAGCAGCTTAGTACTTTTCTGAAATAAGCCACAATGTCATAATTACAAGTAGCCTAATAAAAAATGAGCATTGACCCTCATTTGTTACTGTGGGCTAGCATGACTAGTCAGCTCTGATCTGTTTTGTAATGTAGATATTTATAAATAAATACTAAGTTGAGCTTATGGTACTGTCAAATGCATTTTATTCTTGCTTTTAGTTAGGTAGATTATACCAGCTTGTCTTCTGTAACAGCTATGTAATTAATATGTGCAATAAACTGACAAGGCAACAAAATGCTTCAAAGTGTTGTCACTGATTTATAAAATTCTAACACATAGCTCAGCTAGATTTCTATAGCTGTGCAATCTGTCAGACTCTACACATAACATTGCTACCTTAACTATGTCCACACTTTTCCTTCTGAAAAAAATAGTCTCCTTTCTTTATCTCCGGACAATAGCCATTTACTCATTTCAAACTGTTTTTTCACCTAGCTGCATACTTTGCAGTGGTTTCCACTTCCCTGTATCCAGTCTTTGTCAGATCCATCCATTCATCCATCCCTCCATCCTCAACCCCTTTTTCACATTTTGCACATGGGGTTGGGATGTCACTTCAGCAATGACAATCATCTTGAGCAAAGGTTTACATTACTGGGTGGCTAGCCCTACCATGGTAGTTCATTCATACCAATCACTCACACACATACTTGCATCTATGGTCAGTTTAGAGTGTCCACTCATGCTACTGTGTGTCTTTGGGATGTGGGAGGAAACCTGATCACCTGGAGGAACCCCATGTGACCACAGGGAGGACAGGCAGACTCTGCACAGAAGGCACCCCAACTGAGAATCAAACCTCTTGCTGTGAGGTGACAACACTAACTGCTGCACCACCATGGCCACCCCTTGTCAGATATACATAGTATTTTCACTTATTTTCCATCATCCTTTCCTCCACCTTTACTCCATATCGGTCCTGGCATATAGACAAATCATATCTGTCCTACCATCATCAGACCAATGCTGCCCAAACATTTTATTTTTTTAATTAGAAAGCAATTTATAAATCTCCAATATATGTCAATGGATTCATTAATCCATGGTCCCTTCTTGTGACTTCAAATTTATCCAATATCTTAATCCCTGCAAAAAAGTAAGTGTAGCATAGTTTAAAAGTAGGGAACTGTGGATGGTACTGTTTTTGCCAATATCTTCATTTTAAATTTTCCAAAATGCATCCCTTTTTGCCTTGTCACCCTATTTTCATCCTTCAACAACACATTATTTCTTTTTTCAGCTACATCATAACTGTACAGACCTACATTTTTTTTCTGTTATCATCTGTTATGTTCCTTAACTGGTGTTATCCTTGCTTACATGCCACTATTGACTTTCAGCTTTTTTTAAGTTGCTGACATACCCAAAATACAGGTCTTTATACTGTAAAAATCACTCCTCCAGCTATTGCAGCATGTTGTTAGGAGAGAATTAAAGTTCTTTGGGGCTCCTCCCTATAAAATCTGACAGTAAATACTGGTTTTAGTGAAGAGGAAGGAGTGGATTTGATTGGTAAATCTAGCAAAAAGACTGTACAGAACTGATAATTCAGTCAATGAACAGAATGCAAATGTAGGGAGGTTTCTTTACGGGAATTTTAAACTACTCAGCTGATTTAATATGTTAAGAATAGTTTATGATTCTGCCTACATTCACAACTAATTAATTGGGGGGGGGGCAAGTCAATGGATCAACAACCGTTTAAGTAAGCGTTGATAAATCAAAAAAGAAAAAGGCTGAGCATATTTCACCAACAGTGATGTTTTCTTTTTTCTCTCCTGTTGTATGACCTCATAGTAGGTATTTGAAGTCTGGAAATATCCCCCCATGGGGGTGCAGGAGGCTTGCCCACCTGCAAAATAATTTACCTCCAAAGCTTGCTGAAGGTTGTTGCCCACCTGCAAAATAATTTACCTCCAAAGCTTGCTGAAGGTTGTTTTCAATCAACAGTCAATGAAGTATAGTTCTATTGGTATGATTCCTAAACCAGGACACCACCAGTTAACATCCCACCCATTCTTAAAAATCAGCATTCCTTAAAGACACAAATGCAGAAAACACTATTCTCTTCATGTCTAGCCATACCATTTCTTAAACTCACAATACATACATATATTCATTCATTCATTCATTCATTCATTCATTCATTCATTCATACATGTAAAAACAACTCTTGCTTCTTGCCCAAATGAAACACACTCTAAGTATAAAATAAAATAAAATAAAAATAAAGAAAAATAGCACATGTGTATGTCCAGCTGAAAATTTAGTTGATCATAATATATCATGAGATAATAAGCCTTGGTTTGGGCAGTAGAAACCTTTTTATGCATGATAATAAAGGGCACAGAATGTGACAACTTAAGAATTAGCAACTTATTTTTCTTTTACCTGAGTACTAGTGAGCATCCCTCCAATGAATCTGCTATAGAATAAATAAATTAATGCCCTGATAGTTGTTTGATTATTTCAGAGCAGCATTTAACTTAGTACATTACTTAGAACTATATTTTGTTACACACACAGATTGAAATTTCTGTAGCATTCTGCTTCACTTTCTGAATGATTCTGTTGAGCATTATTTCATGGAGATTGCGTAACTTTTCCCTTCAGAGTATTAGTGTTCTTTAGTCACATTTACTAAAACTGGACACAGTTTCATGTAATCTGCTCTGGGTTCGGCCACAGAAAAAAATGACTAAAAATAATTATTAAAGCCTGGGTGTTCTATTGGTGCTCACGTCTGTAGGGCTCAAAACCCCACTGTCTTGAAAGCGAGGTTTCGAGTGCCTTGTAGTTTGCGTGAGCTGCTGCTTGTGCTTGAACTGGAATATGAGTGTAGGCAAGCAGCCTGGGGATAGGATTAGGTAGTGGGAATGGTGTTTAGGTTTAGGGAGTGGGAGGCAGAATTTAGGATAAGAGAGGGGGAATTTAGGGTTAGTCGGCGGTAAGGAAGTTTTAGGTTTAGGGAGTGGCAGGGGAGTTTTAGGCTTAAGAAGGGTTGGTTAACATTTTAGATGTAGGGAGGGAGCTGTGGTTTTAGGTCTAGGGAGCAATCAGGGACTTTAGGGTTAAGGAGGGAAGTGGACATTTATGGTATGGGACTGAGGAGTCTGGTGAGGAACTGGGTAAAAGTTTTAAGGTTAGAGTTTAGGTTCTAGTAGGGTTGTGAAATTTACAGGATCAGGTTTTGGGAGGACTATGTAGAAATGGGAGATTGTGCTGGTGGTTCAAGCATTTGCTTTTTCATGTAAGTGGCAGCAAACAACTGCATTTTGTGCTACCAGTATGTGAGCACATATAGTAGGCCCTAAAATACAATACAATAAAGGAGAAAAATACTTTCATAAGAAGTGTCCATAACAAGACATATGAGTAACTTGTAGTAGTCTAAGAGGTCTCACATTTCAAATGTATTAATTTCTATCAATTATGGATTGATAAATAGCCTGATATTCCGAATTCCTCCCAATTCTTACACTTTTGTAACACAACAGCCTGATGCCAGACATTGGTGAGGTTATTGTTACTCAGAGTTTGAGGCGAGAATCCAAGAAACATTGAAAATCTAATTCCTAAAATGGATAGCCTGAGTTTTCATATCATAACAACATACCCCAGTCTAGGCACAATGTAGAGCCTACATGGCATGTATTTGTGCACATGGCCATGGTTCCCCTTGGCAGCGCTCCATGCATATTAATGATGGCACGCCGCAGAAGAAGACTCTAGGAATAGGGTTATTGAGTCAGTGTAGGGAGAAGTGTAGAGGCTACCTGTAGTTGTGGATGGGCTGTACTGCTCCCCGCTACTATTGAAATGCTGTGAATTGGTTCAAATATGTAATATTTTATTTTAATTTATTTTTTTCTCCTTTTCATATGTTTGTGTGGCATGGCGTGGAGTGCAACAATGCCGAGCTGTGCTCACATGTAGACAGCTGACACCTGCCAGACATCTAAAAGTAGAAACCAGATGTCATTAACTATAATAATTACATATTTTTCTTATTTTAATTATTTTATGTGCTTTTTTTTTTTTTAATTGCTGTTGGTGCAGTGTGGTGCAAAGCTCCACAGAGCCAAGCGGTGCTCATACATACATAACCAACAGTTGCTAAACATCTAAAAATAGAAACCAAATGTAATTAATTATTTATAAACAGCCACAAATGTAGAAACCAGTTCAAAAACGACTCAGCCAGCAGATACAAAATGCAATTTATTGCACTAAAATAACTGTAAAACACAAACACTTCTCTCTAGCGCCTCAGTCAATACCGTTCATAGGTTCATAGGTTCATACTAGGCTATCTGCCCTGGGGCAATTATAAGCCTAGCCCGATTCTGTAAGGCTTATGCCACCTCTTGATTTGAGTATACTGTGCCCTTTTTAAGGTTTAGTTTACTGTGCCTCTGTCTAATAGTGACACGGGAGTAATCCCTGGGACAAACCTATGATCCCCCATCCACCTATCGAGATTCTTCTTGAAGAGATTCAGTGAGGTGCTCTGCCTCACATGAATTGGAATTCTATTCCAGAGCGAAGGGAGCCTCTGGGTTATGAAACTGTCCCTCCAGCAAGTTCTATTTATTTCTGTGCTGAGGTTCAAGTCCCTCGAGCATGTGGCTCTAAGGGATTTAGATTTACTGAGGTGGAGCATGTCCATTAATTCTGGATTTGACATAGCTTTGTATGTCAGGCATAGATCGCCTCAAAGTAGGCGGTATGCAACTGAGTAGAGCTGGAGTTTTTTTAACCAAGCAGCATATGGCATCTGTTTGAGACCCTTGATCCTCTTGGTGAGATACTTTTGGGGTCTTTCTAATTGCTGCAGGTGTCGGGTAAGGTACATCCCAAAAGGGGCATTGTATTCTATGCTGGGCCTGTTGAGGGATGAATAAAGGGGCACGATTACCTCTCTTGATCTAGATGTGAAACCCTTCGTGATGAGGTGGGCTATGTAGAAGGTCTTTCTAACCACTTTGGCAATGTGGTTTTCAAAGGAGAGATTGCTATCAACTTGGGTCCCAGGTCCCTAATAACTTCCTCTGTACTTAATGGGTTTCCGCCTATGTGGTAATTTGTGGGCACATTGTTTTTGCCAAAGGGTATGACTATACATTTTTTGGCATTTAGCTTTAAACCATGGCGCTGGCACCAGTTATCTGTCTCTGTGAGACCTTTTTGAAGGATGTTTGTGTCAGCTGGAGAGTTGATTATGGCGCCCAGTTTGCAGTCGTCTGCGAACTTGGTGAGCCATAGTCCTCCCACATTTGCCTGTACCTCGGAAAAGTATATACCGAACAAGAGTGGTCCCAGTACAGAACCCTGTGGGATGCCACTTGTGACTGGTTTTGAGTCGGACATGGCTCCAGCAACTCTCACTCTGTGGGTTCTGTCTTTGAGCCAGTTTGTGACCCATCTTGTAACAGACTATAACCCTACTTTTCAACATCTTCAGTTATATACAAAAACACAACCAATAAAGCAATTAAAAAACTCATTACAAGACCCATTTCCAATTAAGCTCTCTATTTAACCCCTTAGGGTGTAAAGTACTGAATTTTTAAAATAAAAAGTGCTTCTTTATATTGTAATTTACTTTTTAAACATGTGCCCTTGCACAATGAACCTTTTCCATATTAATGCCTTTTAACTTACTGCCATCACTATTATGGTACATTTTAAAATGTAGCCCTAATGGGCTTTCAACTTTTTCATTTTTAATATTCTTAAATGTTCTAAATATCTAACTTGGAAACTATGTTTAGTTTCTCCTATGTAAAATAAATCACATTCACATTTGAGTACATATATAATGCCTTCTGTCATACAACTATAACTATCACATAGAACATACTTCTATCAATTTATGTTATCAAAATTACATACTGTACAACTACATATACTTACAATGACCACAAGCTCTTAAACCAAGTTCTTGAATAGGTTTTCTCAACCTTTCAATGGGGAATTTGAACTGAGCATGACTAACATATCTTTAGTGCTTCTTCCCAGCCTATATGACACAATGCGTCTTTGATGTAAAAGTTCTCCCAACAAAGAATATTGTGTCATATAGTTCCAATGGGTCATAACAATTTTCACCAGTTGTTCTGTATGAACCCCATATGTAGTCACAAATAATATTTTATCCACTGGAACATTATTTCTATTTCTATCTGGTTTACCTTTATATACATAAGATTTCTTATACTTATCTCCTAACAATAATCTATTCTTAGCTTGTTCTATACATTCAACACTATAGCCCCTCTTCTTTTTAATTGTTTTATTGGCTGTGTTTTTGTATATAACTGAAGATGTTGAAAAGTAGGGTTATAGTCTATTAAAGGTATTGACCGAGGCGCTAGAGAGAAGTGTTTGTGTTTTACAGCTATTTTAGTGCAATAAATTGTGTTTTGTATCTGCTGGCAGAGTCGTACTTAATTATTTATGTCTGGGTCTATTTAAGGGCATTTGTGTGGCACACTGTGGTGCTTCACAACACTAACAGGTAGCCCAGTAGCATATGTGAAAGTATAATAGATTTCATAATATTCAAGTAGCTAAATGGGTAGAGATACAGCTTAATGTTTAGTAGGGCTTGTGTTCAAGTCTGTAGCAGTTATAAGATGTCTATAATTTAATTTATTATATATGTTTAATTTTAAAAACAAATTTGTGAAATATGGCTATGCTGAACTGTGCTGAATACTGCTTAAACATGCCAATGCCTACGTTTGTTTGCGTGGTGCTAAGCTTAGGTAAAACCTCGGTTGTGCGAGTTTTCACACTTCTTAGCTGCGCTTACTTGGTTTGCACAATGCTAAGCAACGTGGTGCTTTTTTGAATGTTGCTCAGTGACGTGTAAGGGTGGGAAAACAGCCTATATTAGGCACAATAGGTGGTAATTCTGCAACAGTCTTGGGAGTCTAATCACCTGATGATATGGCAAGCATTGCTGGTGAAGGTGCACACTTTTGGGCACAGAGATGAGGTGTTCAGGTGTCCAGGGTCTTTGTTGGGCTCCTGGTAAAAATCATGAACCCAGGCTGCTACAGGGCAGTTTCCAGGGCTTGGAGTGTAAGGCAGAGGCCTGGGACCATTTGACCAGGGAACTCAGCAGTGCTACTGGTATCCCCTGCACAGGTGAGTAGTGTTGTCATCATTATGACAACCTGAACAGGAGAAAGAGGGGAACCTTGAACAACTCAGTCCAAGAAGCCAGAGCTGGGAATGCCCCACAGATATGTAGGTATGTTTTCCTTTGTTTTACCAATGTGCAAACTGAATGTCTACAAAACTGACATGCATAATGGTGCACTTGTCTCCCAACAGTTGCAGCTCAGAGGGCTCGCAATGTCGAGTCCCATGCTGGGAGCCTGACCAGGTTGCACTGTGACTGTGATATGTATGAATTTATTATGCTAACTGTAGTGCAATAAGCAAGAAAGAGTAAAGCATTTACTACAATAAAGTATACATCATAAAAACTGTAGTGCAATAAATGGGCAAGTAGAACTGTAGTTCAATAAATGGGCAAGTAGAACTGTAGTGCAATAAATGAACAATAACAACTATATTGCAATAAACAATAAACAATACCAATAGCAGTAAGCAAAATGGTGTACAGCAGGATTGTGTTGTCATAACCATTGTATTGGAGCTGTATGCATTACTTGTCTATGGTAAGGTCGCTGCAGTCAAGTGTAACACTGTGATAACTGCAGACTTCAAAACTAATGGCCTGCAAAGTGCATTGTTTAACTCATAGTATGGTCCAAGGCTGTCTTCAGGCCAATATCAGTCACATAATGCTCTCTGTTCCTCCTACTTCAGTTAATAAAGGTATATGGGTGAGGTAGCCCACTCTATGGGTAGATATTTTGTGGACTTTGCAGACACTTAGCAGCAATACCAATAAAGTGTTAATCAGCATAGTTGATTCCTAAAGAAATTTGTTTCAATACATGCAGCACAGCTGTATGCCATGCATGTGTATTCTACTGTCACTGCAGTCAAGTATAGCACTGTAATTGGTGTAGAATGCAAAACAAATTCAGTCACATAATGCTCTCTTTTTCTCCTACTCCAGGAACAAATTGTATATGGTATATGGTTGAGGTAGTACATGTTATGAGCAGATAGAATCATGCTAACATTTCACAGGCAGTTATCAGTAATACCAATAAAGTTCATTTTTTTTGCAGCTGTCCTCTGCAGTCACGGCTATTGGATTCTACACCCATACCTGCCAACAATGGCATGATGGATGTCTAGTGTCTGTACTGTACACAAACATGCCTCTCAAGTGTCATGATTTCATGTGATGTAATTAAATTTGCTCCATCCGTCTGCCACAGTATTACCAGAAAAATGATTACCTGGAATGCAATGTATTACCAAATCTGCTTTCAGAACACCTTGGTAGTTATAGAAGTCCACATTATGTGAAAGTGCGCTGTGCAGTTGTGCACCCACATTTGACCCATGCTAACAGCTTGAGAGGTATGTATGTGTTACATCAGCTATAGGAGAACTGTAGTCACTGTACTCAGAACTGACACTACACATCTGTAGATTATTTATTGTCAGTGTTTGCAGGATGTAGTCTGCATTGTCAGTAATGGATTATTTCTTTCTCTCTCTCTCTTTCTCCCTGCCCCTTAGCTTCATTTATTTATTATTGTTATTTATTATTATTATTATTATTATTATTATTATTATTATTATTATTTAATACTAACATATGTTGTTACACTATATTTTTGCAAAATGTGCTGTAGTATAGTTATGTGTTATTATAATTCACTATTAACATATTTTGTCAAACTATTTTGTTGCCATTATGGTTTACTTCTTACTGGCATGCTGTCACCATACGGACTGTTATGTTGTTTGCTGTTGTGTTACACATACTATAGATTAATACATATTCTGATTAATTAAAATGATGTTCCATTCTGTTAATACTAACAATGGTTTGGTTATTACTAACCTCTTATTACTGTACCTCATTCAACACAACATGTCAAGGTTGGCCACTTCTGGCTGATCTACCTATCTTGCTTCAACCGGACATGGCACTAGGTCCAAGTCCCAGCACTTCTGGGACCCAGACTGGTGGTGTCCCGTCTGCTGTCCCTGGACTACCTGCAGTGTTGGGTAGTACCGTCCCATGGGGCAGGGACTGGCCTCCCTCTGGGAGTAGTGGTGGAGAGGGTGTTACCATCTGGGATGAGCTGACGATCCTGGTGCATAGGATAGTCTAACAAGGGTTTGACTGCTGCCTGCGCTGGATTGTGGACATGCTGGCCAACCTGGTGAGGCAGCCTTGCCCCAGTGCCCGGCCTCTAGCACTGTTACACTCAGGGCAGTGAAGGAGCAGTGCCGACAGTCCCATGGGTTGGGATATGAGTCACACTGCTGCCATCTGGAGGCACATGGGACTTGGATTCCACAACACCCTCCCTATCCAAGGTGTTCACCCCCTCATGTGTCACACACTGCCCTATCCCTGTCTGCTGTCTTGCCTGTCTTGTCTCTCTCCAACAGCATCCTCACCTACTAAACTTACCTCCCTCACATGTACCTATGTCCCTTCCCTAACATTCCACTGTCACCCTAAAAAAACCAAGGGCACCTGTCCTTCCCAAAAAAAGTCATCCCATACATAGCTGTCCATTTCACACACATGTCCACTGGATACACATAATTTGGTCCAATTGGCTTGAAAATGCAGTTATGTTGTCCTCACCCCTCTCTCTGGGGTTGAGAGTTCAAAGCCATGTATAAATTCTGTCAACGTGCACAGTTGTTGCTGTACAATAAATGGATAGCTGTGGTTCTTTCCTACACCGTTCCTGCACATCCCTTCCTGCCTTTCACTATGTTTTTCCCCTTCTTGCACCCCATTTTACCACTTTCTTATCTCCTCATTTTTCTTGTCTATTTTTTTAGCGCATTGCTGCATGGTGTGTCACATCACGCAGCTTCGCTAAGCACAGCTAAATAGAGCTATATTCAATATATGTGTTTTCAAAAATGTAATACACACTTACAAAATAAACACCTGACCCATATTTCAAACCCAAGACCATCACAGCTGTAGACCATTGCATTAACTTGCCATACCACACAACTCTTAATTAAAACAGGTGGTTTAAAGAAAACATAGTAATTGCCAATTACAGTCATTAAGTGTGTTTCAGCAGAGCTGTGCACCATGCCACGATGTGCTGCGCAAACTTAATTAAAAAGTAATTACATAAAATAGATTAAAAATGGGAGTGTAGCTTGGACTCTGATGCAATAGTACACCACTAGAAAGGCAAAGACATAATAATGGATGTAAAGTGAGGCTTGTGATAGCAAGTAAATCTGCCATTCAGCAGCAACATGTACAAAGACACCTGCTAATGCATTAATAGGTTCATAGGTTCATACTAGGCTATCTGCCCTAGGGCATTTATAAGCCTAGCCAGAGTGTGTTTGGCTTTCGCCACCCATTTTAAATTAATTTTGCTATGCCCTTTTTCGAGGTTAGTATACTGTGCCTCTGTCTAACAGTGACACAGAAGTGATACCCGGGGTAAACCTACGATCCCCCATCCACTCATCAAGATTCCTCTTGAAGAGAGTCAATGAGGGACTCTGCCTAACCTGGACTGGGATTTTATTCCAGAGTGAAGGGAGCCTCTGGGTTATGAATCTATCCCTCCAGCATGTCCTATTTATTTCAGTGCTGAGGTTCAAGTCTCTCAAGCGTGTAGCTCGATGGGATTTGGATTTTCTGAGGTGCAGCATGTCCATTAATTCCGGGTTGGACATGGCTTTATATGTCAGGCACAGATTGCCTCTGAGCAGGCGGTATGCCACTGAGTAGAGCTGGAGTTTCTTTAACCGGGCAGCATATGGCATCTGTTTGAGCCCTTTGATCCTCTTGGTGAGGTACTTTTGGGGTCTTTCCAGTTGCTGCAGGTGTCTGGTAAGGAACATCCCAAAAGGGGCATTGTACTCAATTATGGGCCTGATGAGGGATGAGCAAAGAGGCACGATGACCTCCCCTGATCTAGATGTGAATCCCTTCATGATTAGGTGGGTTATATAAAATGTTTTTCTAACCACTTTGGCCACGTGGTTGTCAAATGAGAGATTGCTATCAACTTGGGTCCCCAGGTCCCTAATTACTTCTTCCGTACTTAATGGATTACCACCTATGTGGTAATTTGTGGGCACTTTGTTTTTGCCAAAGGGGATGACTATACACTTTTTGGTGTTTAGCTTGAAGCCATGGCTCTGACACCAGTTGTCTGTTTCTATGAGGCCCTTTTGGAGGATGCTTGTGTCAGCTGGAGAGTCGATTATAGCGCCCAGTTTGCAGTCATCTGTGAACTTGGTCAGCCTCAGTCCTTCTGTGTTGGCCTGTACCTCCAAGAAATATATACTGAACAGGAGAGGTCCCAGGACTGAGCCTTGTGGGACACCACTTGTAACTGGTTTGGAGTCTGACATGGCTCCAGCAATTCTAACCTTGCTGGTTCTGTCCTTGAGCCAGTTTCCAACCCATCTAGTGACATAGGGGTTTATATTTAAGCTGGTGAGCTTATCTATAATGCCTGAGTGGGGTATTGTATCAAAGGCTTTTGCGAGGTCCAGGTAGGCTGTGTGGATCACCTTCCCCTCATCAATGGTCTTGGTGACTGTTTCAAAGAAATCAACCTGGTTTAAGAGGCAGGATCTGCCCTTAACAAAGCCAAACTGGGTAGGATCCAGTGTCTGTAGGTCCCCAATATCTTTTTTATGAGGTCCATGATGATCCTTTCCATAGCTTTGCAGACCAAGCTAGTCAGGCTTATGGGGAGATAGTTTCCAGGATCCGTTGAGACACAACCTTTGTGGAGAGGGACCACTGTTGCTTTATGCCACTCTTTGGGTACATATCCTGTGGGAAGGCTGAGATTGAACAGTAGTTCTATGTTTGGGTTTAGCTCTTCTTGGAGTTCATGTAGGACACAGCCCGGGACAATGTCTGGTCCCATTGATGCTGTGTTTTTTGCTTTGGAGAGGGCAGCTCTTACCTGAACATCTGAGATGTCAGTGGGGCAGCACTCTGCTGGGATAGATATTTGCCTTTTTGGGGGGGGGGGGGTTTGCGCTGAACCTGTCAGCTAGTATGTTGGCAATATGTGTGGGTTCAGTGTATTTTTTGTCATTTTGGACTAATTCTGAGCATATCTGGGAATTCCTACCCAGGTTCCTAACATAATTAAAGAAAGCCTTGTGATTATCCTTAGTGTCCTGTGCAATTTTTCTCTCGAAGCTGGCCTTAGACGATTTTATGAGTACCCATAGTTTTTTGCTAACACTGATCAGAGATGCCTTCCCTTTTTGGGATTTTGCTCTATCATGTAGTAGCTTCCTCCTTCTATTGTATAGTTTGTTTATGGCTGGGGTCCACCAGACAGGACGTCTGCCTTTGGAGGATTGGGTCTTGGTTTTATTTGGGATTGCATGATCCATGCATTTCTGAAGGTGTTCATAGAATGCGTTTATAAAGGATTCTGCGGTCTGGGCCGTATTTTCCACAGGCCCGGGGGCTTTGAAGGATTCCACCTCGGTTTTGAGGAGTGTGAAATTTGCTTTAGAGAAGTTTTTCACTGTGGTTTTCTGGGCAGGGGGTGGGGTCGGGATGTGAATATCCAGTGAGATTAGTTTATGGTCTGATCTTACCAGTGAGGGATACACTTCTGGTCTGGAGCATAGAGTCCCCATGTTGGTGATGATCTGGTCCAGTATGTATTCCCCTCTTGTGGGAGTGGTAACAAGTTGTTCCATAGCATTTGAGTTTATAAATTCTAGGAACCTTTGAGCTTGGGTTTGGAGCTAGAGTAATGCTCCCAGTCTATGTTTGGGTAGTTGAAGTCGCCCAATATAATGGCGTTTGGAGAGATATTCATATTTTCCAGTGTTCTCAGGAAGGCCGAGTGGGGTTCCTGGGTTTGGGAGGGTGGTCTGTAGCAGGCTATAAACTGGAAGGCAGTTTTACCCACTGTTAGTTGCACATGGATAGTCTCTGATGCTTCGTGCTATGCCACCAACCTGGAGGTGTGGGTATCTTTGACGAATATTGATACTCCCCCTCCTCTTCTGGTTCGGTCCAAGCTTTGGGGCCGAAAAGCATGGTATGAGGTATAACTTGGTAGTGCTGGGGTGCTCTCGGGAGCCTTGAACCAGGTTTCTGTTACTGCACAGATATCAATGTTCTCCATGCTAAGGAGAGTTTCGAGTGCATGCATCTTGAGGTTTAGACTTCTGGCATTGAGTAGCATTACTCTTAGTTTCTTATCCCTTGTGATATCTATGGAAGTGGGTTTGTCCTTTGAGCCTTGCCTAAAAAAGGCACTATGTGTGCACCAGGGTCCTGGCAAAATGCATGTTTAACTGGGACCCTGGTGCACACATACATCCATATAAAGTCATGCACATACTGATGGATGTAGACATTTTATGTCACAGTCTGTATTTGTTCACATATATGCTGCAAATACACCTGCTGCAGCTCAGTCTGTTAATCACCTTGCAAACAGTACATTTTGCCACACACAGTCCTGGGTCCAAATTCAGTGGTGTGTAGAAGGGAATTTACAGTATTGTGAAGGCAGAAATTAATGACTGAGTCATGCACTCCTTATCCACACAACACATTTCAAATGACATGTCTGCTTTTCACTGATGAAAGTCACAGGCCTGCAGGTAGGAATACACTTCACATATCCTTATAGCAAAACTATATGTGCATAAAGTGCCATGTCATGCATTAATATGCATTCATACAGAATGTCAATGCAGGTACTGCAAATGAGGGCCACTAATATCAGAGTGTACCACACAATCCTTCCAAGTCACTCTGCAGATTATCACAGCTGCACAGATAACATACACATTGGAAGTCCCTGCTTGTAACAAGGCCTGCCCTCTTGCATACTGCAAATTACTACCAGACTATAGCACATGGCCTGGCAGTTGCCCAAATGGTAGACATATTCTTGTATTTATATCCCATCTTACCCAAAGACACACCAAACATGTTGCCTAGTACTCTGTTAATGATACTGTTGCCTAACATACTTACCTTAAACACATGCCTTAATTGGAATGAAAAGGATAGCCTCACTCTGTCTCTGTCTTTATAACAAGGCTGACACAGCTCCCACAGTTACTCCTACAGCTTGTATTCACACTCTCTGCCTATGTCTTTTACCTGCAGTACCAGCACCTGCAGCCTGTAGCATACACATCTCTATGTAAAGGTTTCTGCTACAGACCTACCCTCTGCGATGTTGTGGTCTCCTCACCTCAGTAATGTCCAGCACAACATATCAGAAAGGGACCCTAATCTAAATGAAGGCCTTCTATATTGTACAGTGGTTGTATATCATTGGTTGATGATAGTGCAGATCAGTTGTGGTAGCTGCAATTAGCACTTCAGACCCACAGTTTGGTTTAGAGGCAATCACCTGCTAAGAAGCATATTTAAATGGCAAGCAGCTAACTATAGGGAACCATTCTGTATGAGACTTTCCTCATACAGAGCATGCCTTTGTGAAAACTTTACTATCACCACATATCAACAGAAGAGTACTGCACTCCATCAGGTATGTAATTGATTTTGTGTACAACAGAATGCAGACAAGTGAATAGACTTACAGGGACTAGGGATTACAGCATTACGACTGTCATAGACCTGTCATAATGACATGTCATTGATCTCCTGCTGTCTTACACCTACTTAAGACATACAATACATCAAGGGTGCATTGTCTTTTGTCATTGTGGCACACTGCTCTCGTTTGACTGTCCCTTTATAGTGGTTGTAATAGCATACTGCTAATTGTGTTGCTCTGTTTTTATGACGTATTATTGGGAGGTTGCCCATAGGAGACACACCACAGTCAACTTGAGTGTTGAGTGTATGATCATACAGCAGTATCTGTCATGGCACACACGGGAATACCTAACTATTGCTACTATCTCAGTTGTAGCCACACACTTAGTATATTTGCACACTGTGGAATATGACATGTGTGAGCAAGCAGTGGATAGTGCCAGCTATTTTTTCCTTGCTATATCTCTGCATGGTGTACGTCCATGTATGTGATCCTGTAATGTGTCATGTACTGTAAACACCATGCACCATTCTCTGATGCGGAAAATGAAATTATACTGACAGGACTAACGCAACATCATCACATTCTACTGACCAGTGGGAGGCAAAACAGAGAATAGTGGACAGCATTGTGGCCAGACCTTGTCCGTGATGTGAATGGCATAGGATATCAGGGCAAGACATATGAGCAGGTCTGACACCATGCAACAGACATGATCAATGCTGCATGGCAAAGGGCAGCAGATGTAGCCAGGGATCATGCCATCACTAGTGGAGGGCAAAGAACAACCACTCTCGGCCACTGAGTAATTCCTGGTGAATCTAGGCATGCATGTCAGCTCCCAGGCATCCATACATCGTGGAGGTGGGTGCCACAGTTTGCAAAGCAGAGGAGCAAGCAGGTAGGCTTACTTGATCAGCATTGTAATTCTGTCGCAGTTAGTGTATTAGGCTGTACATACTTTTACATGGGTGTCAGGTCTTTGTTCTTGGGGGGGAGGGTTTAACCAGAGTTGTACTCTTACTCAGAATGTGACTAATACAATGTACAACACAGTAGCTACTGTAAATGTGAGCTATATGGATGTATTACCTTGTGCTGCAACATGCTTTGGTACTGACATTACCTCACCCTCACCTTTTCACAGGTCTGTCAGGTATTGGCCAAGTCAGTGGTCCTGCTCCTATTAGCAGGACACTGGTTTATTAATGAACATTTATATTCTGTTAAAGTTAAGGGCCAAAATAATGCCCTATTTAAATATCATTTAATGTGCAAACAGGGTAGAATGTTTTTATTTTCCAGTCTGGAACAGGTGTATAAGGATCTTAGGCAGGGTAATTACAGGAGTGTAGTTAAATAAATAGAAACACATTGGCAGTGACTGTTAAGGGCAGATAAGCCTCCTGGTTTAAATGAGGCAATTACTCTAACATGCATTTTAAAAGACAAAAGGTTGAAAGGAAATTAAATTAGGAAGTGAAACGTGTATTTCAAAATATTTGTTAAGAAAGGTGTACAGGGTTTTTATATGATGTTTTATCAGGTATAGTTTCATATTGATTAATTAAAAGGCAAATCTTACTGGTCATGTTTTACTTGATTTACTTAAAGTGATTGTTATAAAGGTCTGGAGTTGAGCGTGTATTTTGTTCTGAGTAAGTCTTATTTTGGATGAAAGTGGAGAAGAAAAAAGTTTGCCTGCTAATCCAGATGTGGGTCTTTGTTATTATGAGCATTGGTGGATTTTTTGTACACAATAGGGCAGGTATTCATGTACAGCTTTTTTCTTTATCACAGGTGACTGGGGGGTTGGTCTCTGTCCCCTACACAACCTGATGTCAGTGTCTCTTCAGACACTGATGATGATGGTGGCCACAGTGAGGCACATGTGGGAGTATTGGGGGCTGAATCTGTCCCAGAGGTAGACATCCTTCTTCTGCCTCCATTGTCACCACACACAGTCAGTATGCCCACACATACCCAGTCCCTGGAGGCCAAAGATATTGGACAGTCAGAGGGTGGGGCATTGAACAGGAAAGTATGGCAACTATGGCTCCAGTGAGTGTAGACACTGGCCATAGCTAGAGAGCTGGCAAGGTCCCACACAGGCAGACTGACAGTGGTGCTTGTAGGAAGCCTGTTCTCTGTCCACCACCTGTTGCAGGTGTCACATCACTGGTTACTCAGTGCATGTTTTGGGCTGTCATGGAGGTACAGGCATGTTCTGAATGGAACACCAGATGCATGCTTAGGATTATGGATGCAGCACAGTCTGACATCCATGACTGCCTCCACCACATTGGGGACACCCTGATCAGTTGACTGATGCAGTGGACAGAAGGTGGGCTGAGACAGTATCTGTCTTGGACTGCACATTGTCTGTGCTGGAACATGTGGTTGGAGTTGAGTGTCAGATTTATGAATGCAGATCATGAAACCCCATCTGTTGAGAGTCCACATGGCCATGCACAGTCACACTCCCATAGCAAAAGTACATCCAGTGCTACACAGGGAAGTGTGCTGTCCACACCATGACATGGCAGGCCATGGGATCTTGGTCCTGGGCTTTCCCATGGGGGACATGGTGCCAACAGATAGCAGTCTCAGTCAGGTACTAGCATCACTTCTGACCTTGGGCATGTAGGTGCCAGTGCAACCCCTGGCAGAACTAGTTCCCCCTGTTCAGGGCCAGAAAAGGTGAACTGTATGTCTACCATGTATGGTCCAAAGCTGTCCACCATACACATATGTAGGGATAGCATTGAGCTTGACTGTGTACATGCACATACTCACACACCACTGTGAAATGCAGGTCACCTACAGACACACATGGCACCTTTCCATGGTCCATCTTACCTGCTTCCCTTCCTGACTCACTCACACACATGCTGTCAAACATTTGGGTCAGCCTAGGCTTCCTGCACTTCCACACAGGACCCTGTGCAAGTGATGATACCTGTGCCATATCCCAGTCATCCTCACCATCAATGCATGGAAATTAAGTTATGTGTCAGATGCACAGAGTAACTATATTAGTTAAGATGTACTTGTGTAATGCAGTGTTGTTTTGCCAGGCCACTTGTAGTGGTTAAGGACAGATACTGTATGCAGGCATTTGTCATGAGTATGCCACATACTTCTGTGTACTTTATGCTGTATGATGTTGTAATGGCTATATAGTTACACAATGACAGGTGTGTCGCGATCATGTTTCTGTTTCAGGAGTCTGTTGGGATAATCTATGGATAGACAGCGGCAATAAAGCAGCACAGGCTGGCATGTCAGCACAGCAGAAATATTTATTTAGCAAGGTACAGCATTATAAGTCCATGACTCCATAGGTTCATATGTGTATAACAGGCCAACAAGCCTACTCATGCATCCCTAATCTGTGAACAGGTCTGCTAACCTTGATAAATGTCACAAGGGTTTTGATAACTCATGCATCTACAAGCTGTGGTGATGGAGATGACCCGTCCACAAATATCCTGTGTCCAGTACAGACAATTATCCGACACCCATTATGATTGTCATGTTCTGAATCCCATTTTGCAACCTGCACATGCTGTGTCACAGCAGATGTGTGCTTCACATGCATGGGGGCCTGTTTCATGTGCAGCATACTGTCTGTGTTACTTACTTGTCTCTCCAGCATGTACTATGTATTCCACACTGATGTTATAGGTTTGTAGAACAGTTGAGACATGTGTTTGTCCTGTCATGGATACATGGGAGGTACACAGTATGATCCAACACCTGTCTGTATGGAGCCATACACATTCCTCTCCAAAGCATTTAGGAGACAGACTACACATATACGGTCATGGCATGGACTTCACAGGACATCTTATCTATGCTGTGTATTGGTGTACCATAGAACCTGTGTGGCTGCTACAGTTGTACAATATGCCTGTGTATTGACATAGCAAGGGTGCCATAGCAGTGACAGTCTGGGGTTTACATCCCAAACCTGCCGGTGTAGGTTGTACAATAGTGAATGCATCCCCACATCTTATTGACCGGTAAGAGTCAAAGACTACATTACTCTGTGTGTCCATAACCCCATATTTAATGGCTGACAGCTATTTGCAGTGTGTTGACACTACAATATTTTGCAGGGGTGGATGATTTCCAACAAGATAATATTGTGTAATTGCTGGCAGTTAGTCTTTGTCAGTGGCTCGGAGTACAACTTATTATGTCTTAGGCCATCCTGGATAACTGTTTGTTCTTTAAGGGATTCTGGGACAGCTCCCAATATGCAGTCACCTGCTAATGTACTCAGTCAGAGGTCACTGACAGTGGCTGTGACTGCAGAGAGGGAATAGGTAGATGGGTTACACCAATAATGGAGGATGGTGAACCCCAGTGGTGACTGACGTTATTGCAGTGTAGGTCTTCCAATGCTATCTTCCCAAAGTATGACTGTCAAACACTTGCCTATCTACCAGTTGACATAACCCTCTGTACATGATGTACACGGTTTCCAGCAAGGCCTGCTGGCCTAATATTGTCATACACCTTGTCAGGCCATGGTTGGTGCAGTGAGACATATGTCCAACATCCATTGCATAGTGTAACAGTCAATGGGCTTTGCAGGTTGGTAGGTGTGATCTGGCCTTGAGCAAAAGTAACGGTGTTTGGTCCAGTGTCATTAGGTGTACAACAATATCACTGCTCATATCCATGCTAACGCCTATTTAGGCATTTCAGCTGACATGATTCAGAGTTATGGGATACCACTTGACAGTATATGGTAGTTGTCCTCCGTGCAAGTAAATGTTGCAGTTACTTCCAGCATGTTGCAGGAAGATAGCCATGCAAGGTGCCTGTACAGAGCACAAACATGTTAGGAAAGTGTAATATGTACACACTGTGGTGCTTAGTCATGCTGAGGCTCACTTGCCCAAAGGATTGTCCAAGTTCTTACCTACAATGGACTGCAGCAGTGCCATGACATCCCCACATGGGGAACCAACATAGTGATCATGTGTTTACCAATATGGGTGACCAGTACAGCCCCCCAATGTGAGGTCCTCCCTGGTGGGATCTGGCCACAGATCAGTCTCCTTAGAACTACCAGCATATACCCCACCTTGCAGATAATACAGACATATATGTCAATAAAGCCATTTATTACCTCCTGTGGGATGGTTGACATAGCATGACTGCACCTCCCCTTTCAGTTGGGACAGGCAAGCATGCAGAGCTCTACACCCAGGAATTATGTTAGCAGCATTACAACTGCATAAACTCAGCTGTAAGGGACAGGATGGACACAGGCTCATCATAGCTCAGCAAACCTGACTGGTGGACAACTGCCACTAACAGGCTGTACAGTAACAGGTGGACAGTGCTGTGTGACAGTTGGGGTGAGGGTGCCCCCCCCCAACAATGAAGCACTACCTCCTCAGCTAAAAGAAGCAATAGTGTTGTTGTGATGTTGTGTAGACATGATAAGTGACAGAAGTAGCCACCCACACAAAGCAGAACCACAACGCACATTGTAGTTGCATGTGTGCCCTCAAAGGACAGGCCCAGATTTTTGGTGACCTCATACATCACGATGCCATATATGATGTGTCTAGATTCATACCTAACCTGTTCTCCCACACTCCCTGCATCAACTACACTCCCTTGTCTCCACCACATGTGACACATGACATTCCTACAACCTGTCCCATAACTTCTGTATTTACAGAGCAGTTTGTAACTAGCCTCTCTTGGGAAGATACACAGCATCTATTGTACATGCTAACATTCCAGGCTGCATCCCACACATGATCTGACAAGGGTTACTAACACCACTGGGAAACCCTTGCAGTTATACCAACACTACTGGCTGCACACCACCTGAGTGGACAACGGCAACTGTTATACCCTTGCACAGAAGTGGTGCATCCATTGACCAACATAACTATACATCTCTTTCTTTGAGTATCTATATCTGTATGCCTGTAGGAGAGATCATCATGGAGCTGATCAGCACACATATATGTGCTCCACACACAGTGACTGTACACAGTTTGAATGTGTGACGGGGGAGCATGACTGTAACACTCAGTGGGCATGTCAAAGACAGTCACCATGTAGCTGGGTGAGGGTACATCAGGGCATACAACCCCCTAGACTGAGCCAAGCCATCTGACTATATCCCACCTTCAGGCAACATTTACAAAGCACCCACTTAGGCATCCCAGATAGTATCATTGTAGGGGGTCACCAAGTGGCCCATTGCTGGCACACATATGCAACAAAGGAACACCTGCCACCAATAGCTGATCTGTCAGCAGCAGTGCTCAACAGGATGCAGTTCTGGCCTTCTACTGCTTGGAATCCATTCAACCACAATAGACATGACTACTGACTGACTCTGGCTAACAATGTTGGCTGATACCTGCAAATTGTGAGCACTCATAGAGTCTATATGATATGTCAGTATCCTGCAAGAGGGTATTCTAAACACATGCCTGTTGACATAGTTAATAGCCATAAACTCCATCCAAATATATATGTAGTATCAGTTCCATTAGTTAGACCTATTTGCCTGGTAAATAGCACATCAGTTGCAACATGTGATGTACATAATCAGGGGTGAATGAACTGGGAACACAGACCTGGCCACACAGGTTTACACCTAATATACTCCAGATCAAACATGTCTCTACAGTAACATGGCAGGAATCATATGGCACAGCTGAGGCCACACTCACCTGTAAGTGACATACTCATAACATTCATGTACTCTTCCCTCAGCATGTCAGTATCTGAGTACAGTGGCCATTTGGTGATGTACCTTTCCAAGCAATACTGACAATTGCACATGACAGTATGGTCCCTCACAAGGGCACTTCACATCTTCGATATGTCTTCAATGGGGATTGTTTGCAATGTGTGTCATTGTCACCTGTGGCACATAGACTACTCAGAGGTGATATGTGCCTTGCATACGGGGCAATGTGTGACCCTGTTTGATTGTATATGCTGCCTATCTGCAGTTGGCATAATCGATGGATAACTCACTGTAAGGAAATTAACCTCATATGTGACATTAGTACTAAATGCTTGTGGGAGAGATTTGCATAGCAGACTTAAAAACACCCTTGAAACAGAACCATGCTTAATGGCACACAGAGCACCTCAGTGCACCTCACCACATGCCATTTGTATGATTGGCTGGGTGACTGTTATCTCAACACAGGGCATCTGCCTGTGTCCCTCTTGGATTGGGCAATATGTGCTGATCTTGTAAATACAGGTATGAAGATATCTATGATTGTGAGGGCTGTATGGCCATTATTCTAGCGATGTTCAAACATCCTGTGGGTCCATGACATGATGTAAAATGCTCTAACAGGCTCACACACAACAATGGTGATATTGAGGTTAGCACCACTTCCAATCACTGCATACAGGACAAGTCAAGGCACAGACTTATTGCAAGTTGGCTTTATGTAGATGAGAACACTTACCTATATAATTTTACACACTACAGATCACAGTACATGATGCATGCAACACACCTCATGTCTGCTAGTATTGTCAGTTCAGGACATATGCTTGATGACATCAGCAGGCATTGCTGTAGTTACTCCTTTGGGAGGGCCACATTACATTCTACAAATAAAATATTGCAAAACCCTACCAATTTCTTTGTTGCCAAGATGATCATATTTATGCCATCAGGATGTATACATGCACCAATGTAGCCTGGAGTGAAATTAGAACCCCTACCTATCTAGTCTTATGCACTATACATCACAGTACTTATTGCATGTGCCACACATTAAGTCTGATACTATACTTTCAGCTGGTAGTCTTAAGGTGGATGACATATTCAGGCCTTGTAGAAGAGGGCAGTGTGGAAGCCAGAAGAAAGTTATGGGGCCAACAAGTGCATAACCATTGCAGGTAGCCCATGAGGGCATGTCAGTTGTTTTGCAGGGGTTACACACACATGCATCATGCACTAACTATCCCGGAGTGAGATTAGAATGCCTACCTCTCTAGTCTTACACACTATAAATCACAGTATTTATTGCACATGTCACAGCTGAAGTATGATACTGCACTTTCAGCTGGTAGTCTTAAGGTAGATGACATCATTAGACCTTGTAGAAGAGGGCATATTGGAGGCCAGCAGCAAGTTACAGAGCCAAAACGTTCATAACCATTTCAGGTGGATAGCCTATGAGGGCATGGCAGTTGTTTTGCATAGGTATACAGACATACACACACCAAATAGCCTGGAATGAAATCAGAACCCCTACCTATTTAGTCTTACACACTATAGATCACAGTATTTATTGCATGTGCAATGGCTTAAGTCTGATACTACACTGTCAGCTGGTAGTCTTAAGGTGGATGACATCATTAGGCCTTGTGAAAGAGGGCAATTTGGAGGCCAGCAACAAGTTACAGGGCCAAGAAGTTCATAGCCATTTCAGGTGGATAGCCCATGAGGGCATGGCAGTTGTTTTGCAGGGGTATATATATATATATATATATATATATATATATATATATATATATATATATATACACACACACACACACACACACACACACACACACACACACACACACACACACACACACACACACACACACACACACACACACACACACACACACACACACACACACACACCAAATAGCCTTGAATAAGATTAGAACCCCTTCCTATCTAGTCCAGCACAGTCAAGATCACAGTATTTATCGCGTGTGTCACGGGTTAAGTCTGATACTACACTGTCAGCTGTTAGTGTTAAGGTGGATGACATCATCAGTCCTTGTAGAACAAGGCAATTTGGAGGTCAGCAACAAGTTACAGGGCCAAAAGTTTCATAACCATTGCAGGTGGATAGTCCATGAGGGCATGGCAGTTGTTCTGCAGGGGGAAGGGGGATACACTCACACAGAGATGTTCAGCAAGTAGGCTGGAATAAGAATTAGCACCCCTATCTATCTAGTCTTATTTACTATAGATCACAGTAATTATTGCATGCACCACAGGTTGGGTCTGGTGTACATGTGATTGCAGGCACAGTACTTTTGCATTACACAAACCAGGCTTGTGTTGAACAGCATCTGTGGTCTGCTGATTGATATTGCCTTATACTGTTATTTGCATCAAGTATCCTAGCAGTGGGAGAACTGTTATGATCCTAGCTATTTATGTACATTTACCGGGTCTATGTCAAATATTCGAACTTCCAAAATGTCGAATACCATATGGTCGAGACCATATGATCGATGTTTTGAAGTTTGAATATCTAATAAAAAAAAAGAAAAACATACACTAACAGTGTGAGCAGGGGGCAAGCCCCCCTGCACCCCCCGCACTCCCCTACTTAAATATACCAACTCCGAGACCACACTTCTGTGCAAAAATGGGAAATTCTCCCATTCTACACCTTACAGCACAGTTAAAAGTCAACCTTCGAACACTTAAAATGTTAAACATATGGTCTCGACCATATAACTTTCGACATTTTAAGTGTTCAAATAATTGACATAGACTCACATTTACCAGTATGGCCATATGTGGCTGCTTGCAGTTAAGATAGGCAAACCTGTGGGCAGGAACAATGTGCATTGACAACATTATATATTACACCACCTGCTTACTATGTGGTGACCTCCAGTAGGCACAGGGGTCTGTAGGTAATTGGATTATGTACTGTTGCGGCCTTAGTTTGGATCCTTTGAGCAACAGTATGGATGCGTGCTAGTGCAGATTTAATCACCATTATTAGGGTATGTGAGACAATACAGACCTCTACACACATATTTATGTAATTAACAGGGATTTCTATACAAATGTAGCTCTATGTGTGTATGATATGTATAGGTGTTATGTAGGTATATGGGGAGAGTCTCTGTATCATGGTGATATATATATATATATATATATATATATATATATATATATATATATATGTATATGTATATATATCTATTTGACACTACATAGCAATAGTTATAATGTGTATGTGAGAGAGAGAGATAGTGACAGACATATATGTATACGTATATGTCAGTATGTATAAAAGAGGTCATTCTGATGACAGGGCAACAGAATTGTGCTCATTTTAATTAAGTGTTTGGGCATGCCCAGTGTGACTGTCAGTACTTATAAAGAGACTCCAGACCACACCTACCTGTACTCCAGTCTGGGATTTTGTGTGTTACAGACTATACCTCTCAACTCTCCAGAGTTTTGCAGAATGTCCATAGTTTTGGCTCATAGTTTTAGTCTGTTCCTCATAATATTTGTGGTTTTCTGGCAAATCACTTCAATGAACTGAGGACTGAAGTCACTAAATAGTGACATACATTTGTGTTTCTGACTTCAGATCCTTCAGAAAATGTCTGTTGAAACAAACCCTGTTATTCTAGCAACTGTTTAAGTTTATGAGAGCAGTATTTAACATATTCCCCTATTTGTGTGCCTTTGTCCCCACATTTTGTCAGGCTTTGAAGAGATTTCTTGCACTAACAGGTTGAGAGGTATATTACAGACATTGACATCTGTGCCTGTTTCTGCAGTACTTCTCATCACTCAAAATGTCCACGGCATTCCCCAGCTGCCTGCTGTACTTAATATGTGACTGAGATTCATAATGTTACATCACACACAGACTGAGCATCTGTGAAAGCACCAACATAATAATACCTCACATGCAAAAGATGTGCCTCCTTCCAGATTAGAAGCATCAACACCATCACCTATGCTGACCTCCCAAGTCCACTGAGCCACAAAGGCTGCCAGACAGAGTGGAATCATTCATCACACAATCCACAGCATAAATATGTACGTTGTTATTCCTGCGTTACGTGTGACATACAATGCGTCATTGAGTTTTATGTTACAGCCCATAGATTGCCTGGTCTGCTGATATACCATTGCTGACTTACTGTTAAAGCAGTTATATGGGAACACTGCTGTGTTGAGGGTGGGGGAACAACAGCACATGATCTGCTGGGATAGACAGTAGTCCAAATATGTGACCCCACTGTTTAACATCTCCCTTGACTGATGTAGTGAATATATAAAAAACATAAAATAAAAAATGGACATAATCACCACAGCTAAATGAAAAACTATCAGACAAAGGTAATACAGCAACTTAAAAGAACTCATCTGAAAATTTTTTTATCCATAAAATATGCTGATAGTGTGTTAACGTTGTATTGGTCTGTGTGTCTTTAAGAGGATGGAGTTCTTAATTAATTTGACTACTTGACTGCTTTTAAATAGGGAGAAGAATGCTGCTGTTACTTGAGTCTGAAGAATTGGCTGCTAGGCCGAGAAAGCTCTTACTCTGTTCTTATATTAAAGGTTTGAAGTTTTTCCTTTAGCTGTGGTGATTCTGTTCATTTTTTTTTATTTTATGTATTTGTGCTTCTGTACCATTTGACAGAATCGTTTCCACGGCCTGTTTTTTATTTATATTGATGTAGTGAATATTCCAACAATGAGGCCTAGTGATTATTAGGGGAGATGTACTATTGGACTGGGTATTTGTAGTCCCATGTGGATGTTACATCTATCCACATAGCCCACTATATTTCCTTGCATAAATGCAGCAGATCCATACATATGATACCATATTATAGTAATCCTTACAAGTAGTGTGTAGGTTAGAGACTTACCTTGTGGATGCAGCAGTTGACAGGACTGTAGTTCAGGGCAGACTCTGTGTGATGCAAGCAGTACATAACCAATACATGGAGATGTACAGGTTGTGTGGATTGCCTGGCATCAACAATTTTCCTGTATGTATGTGACTAGGAGTAAGGTGTCAGTCCCTAGGGCCCTAGGTTGTCAGTGAATGTGTTATGCGTTGTCTCTTAGCCAAAGCCAGGGCAATTTGGGCATGCCTATGTCTGCCTACAGGGACATCATCAGGGGGGTTCCACCGATGAGTCCTCCTGTGACTGTGGCTGTGGTGACCTAGGTAATGATGGGGGGCTGTGTATCCCTTCCCTTTGTTGATCCTGCTGCAGCTTTTCCCACAGGATCATATTATGTAGCATGTCACATACTGTGAACATATGTACACATGTGGCTGGAGAGTAGTGCAGGGCTCCACCAGATATATTGAGGCACCGAAACTATGACTTCAGAAGCCCAACACATGCTCTATGATGTTCCTAGTTTGTGTGTGTGCCCCATTATGGCATTCTTTAGTGGGTGTGTGTGCATTTCTGATGGGTGTCATCGCCCATGGTTCCACTGCGTAGCCGGCATCCTCCAGTAAATAGCCATGTGGGATGTCCCACCTAGCAAACATCTGGTACAACTGTGATGCATGCCAGATATGGGAGTCATGATAACTGCCAGGGCTGCCAGCACACACATTCATAATAATGACCTGGGCATTGTAAACACCCTTGCAGTTGATAGAGTGGTACTCCTTGTGGTTGATATAGATTTTTACCTTCCTCACCGGGTGGTGACTTAATGTGTACATGAGTGCAATCTATGGCACCCAGTACCTCAGGGTAGTGTGCTACATGGTAGAAGTATTGCATATTGTTGGTCCTCATCTCAGGGGTGAGGGGAAAAGAAATGTGCTCACTGGCATGTTGTAGCATGGCATCCAAGAATTGGTGGAGTATCCTGGAAGCAGATGCCTGTGAGATCCCCATCATGTCCCCAGTTGTTCTTTTGAAAGTACATGTAGCTAATAGTATCCTAAAGGCTACACGTACCTTTGTTTTCACAGGGATGGGTTTCCCTCTGTTAGATCTGGGTCTGAGCTGAGAGCGGCAGAGCTCAGTGAATTCTTGTAGTATGTTCCTATCCACCCTATAGCGCTGTACAATTTCCAGCTCATGTAGCTCATGGAAGGTTACCCTGGGCCTGAACACTCTTCTCCTTCTCTGTCTAAGCCTATTGTCTGCAGCAGTATTAACTTCAGCATGGAGCACATACAGATGTAGCAGATCTGCAGCAGCCACTGGTATTCGCTCAGATAAAATTCCCAAGTCTCTACTAAATCGTGAAGAGTGTGGGGGAAAATCAGATTGTAGGGTGTATGCATACTTTATAGTGCTCTGCTGTAGGTGCTGACTGTGTGATTGACTAGCTATGATTCATTCCACCTGCCTGGTATATCATTAACATTATTTAATGGCCCTAGTTTAAGTTAAACAGGGGTCAAAACTAATTAATATGTCATTGGCTTTTAGGTACACTTAGCACTGCGGTGTGCCGCACAAACGCGAGACACATAGGTAAACAAAACTTAGCACTTAGTGTACACACCCTCCCAGACTTCCACTCTCAGCATAGTGGAACACCATGCAAACAAGCAGAAACATGCTCCCCTTAGCTCAAAAAAGCTTAGAAGTGAGTGACACACACCCTCCTGGAAGGATACGCTCAGCATGGTAGTGCACTGTGCAAACAGGCACAGGTCAGCTGAAATAAGCATAGAAGTCATTGGACACTCCCTCCCCTGATGTTGGCTACCTCTTCTGTAAACAACAGCATGGTTCTCTGCCTACACAAAGGGGATATACGGACATGATTACCCCTTTGTGCTATTCAGTAACTCCACCTCATTTGTACAGGGATCCTTGCTCATAGGCTAGAGGCTACATGCTTCAAAACCCTACCACATTAGCAGCAGTGCCATTGCACCATTGCAGATCCTCCACTCAGGGTCCTGTAATACATTTCTGTCAAATAATATTGTTTTTTCCAATTTTTTTTTTTTTTTATATAAAGCATGTTTGCACACTGCAGCACATCACACAAACATGTTAAGATTATTAAAAAAATAAATTCAATTTAACATTTCCTTTAATTTTTAGGACATACAGAGGATAGTTTTGCTCATATCTGTATGTGGCATGCCATTTTTGTCCATCTGTCTACATTTTTATAGCCTCTTATGTCTGTCTAAATTCCTGTACACTATTGACACTGACAAAGGGTCTGCAGAGCTGTCTATCTCCATACTGGATCACTCTACCTGCCTCATTTGCATGAGATTTACCTGCTTTTGAGGTGATTTGCATGCCATGGAAGTTTCCATGTTGGCGTGTGCATGCGCTGAATCTAAAAATGTTTGTGGCCATGTTAGCAGCGCAGAGTGATACTTACACAGAAAAAAAAATGTGTAGGCTTTATTAAATTACCCCCATAGTCTATTTTCAGTTGTTAGTTCCAAAGAAAGCTGCAAAGGGTGTATCAATTGTTAACTAACCGGTGTTAACTTATTTGCATAGGTGCACAGATTATGTTGATTTGTATATTTGCTTTCTGGATTGCAATTTAACCTATATCCATGTTTATATAGTTCCTATGTTATGGTCAAATGGCATTTTTGTATTAGTTTAACTTTCTGGTTTCCAAAATAAAAATAAACAGATATATACACATATATGCATGCAGGCATTCACAAACTAACTAAATAAAATATGTTACTATATATTACTTGGACATGTATTTATGTACTGACATTTGATTACTGAGAAAGTCCTGATGGATGGATGCCCATTTTCAGCAGAGGCCCACTGAGAAAAGCTCAAAATTATTATAAAACATTTTAAGAACAATACTTTTACAATCTTAAAAATAAAACAAAATCATCTGCAGTTTAAATAATTATAACAAATTAGATATAATATAAAGACATTGGTTAAGAATTGATATAAGGTATATGGCAACCAATATTTAGAGAAATATTAGTTTGTAGAGAAATTAAAGGTAAGTTATTGTAATACAAATATGAATTGCAATGCAGGCTTACAGTATAAGCACATAGTTATAAATGATGAATACAAGAAGATAAGATCATTTTGAACTATTTTTAACATCTGTAGGTTGACCATGAACTGCTTCTAGCGCTTTTCCTCAGCTGCCAGGGCTGTCAAACCTTCCTTCTTCTCTTGGAATTGCTCCAACAATGTTTGAGACCAGTAAGAGAATGACACATCCTGAGGCAGCATCATACAGCTGCTGAGGGAGTGTTTTACCTATTAATGCCCACCCCTAGGCCCACCCAGTAATACCTGGGGAAGGGGCATGCACTTGTGCAAGTGGCTGATGCCAGCAGATTACCACAAACACAATATTGTATGGTTGTCTCCATGACCACCATCAAAGAAATCAAAGCATACTTGCTTTCTCCCCCCAACACACTAACATGATTGGCATGCCTTTCCTCCCTGCCTTGCACCTTGCACTGTCAAGTGTCTTAGCTTCCATTTTAACTTGGATCACTTGACCATGGTCAGCGCTTCATCCCTCTACTCCACCTGTGCAAGCTAAGAAGATAAGACAATTGCAATGTGATTAATCCATTTGTTGTTTGCTTTCTTTATGAAATGCAATCACATGTACGATTTTGTAGGTTAGAACATGTCATAATTGATTAGGAATGCAAACTGAACTTTGGCATTAGGCAATATCATAAAAATGTATCCAAAATATTTATGATTTTCTAAGTTGGAACAAATCACAACTGATGAAGGATGGAAACAGAACATCTGTTTTATTTAGCACAGTTTTCAAGAAGCTTAAATAAACAATTAAATATTATTGCCTTGTTTTCACTTTTTAACTTGTGATAAAGAGTTTCTTCATAAATAATGATGGATCTGTAACTTCCTGGCACGTTATTTATGTAGTCTGTCTATCTCTCTATAATTCATTTATTATTTCTGTTTGATTAAGCAGACATTCTCACACAATTTAATATTTGCTTAAGTATATGCATTTATTATATTTATTTATTTTAAAATCCACTAACTGGGTGGGGGAGGGGCATTCACAAAACATTTTTCAGGCATAACCTAGTCCCAAAGAAAAGTCTTCCTTTTATGTTTGCATACAATGATGCATTGTTTGAAAAGAACTGAGGTGAATCAGAAAATGTACTATTCATAATGTTCTGCAAGTTTGCAAGCAGAGAGAATGTTACAGTGATACAAAGAGGAGATGAGAATTCAATTAGGAAATGTTTCAGTTTTGAGGGGTTTATTACAGTGCATACAACTAAGTTAGACTAATACAGCTGTTTCTACATTTAGAATTTAGAAGAAAGCATTTTCAGAAATGAGTGGGAATTATTTAAAGTACAAGATACCATCCACTTAAGAAAATGGTCCAACTTTAAGTACTGTCAACAATAGTAGTGGTTGTTTTTATTATTAGGCTTGCTGTTTGACTAACAAAGAATGCTGTTAAATTAGAATTTGAGTATATCATTTACTCATTGGAAGACTTGAGATGTTCTTCGTGTTTCACTGTTGCAGTCATAACTGTAGGGTGTTCCTGCCGGCAGGCAGCCCGAGGTCGGCCAGAATCCCAAAGTCTGGGTCCGGCGTCGGCTGTACCAGCAAGTACCCTGACGTCAGAACGCAGAGGTACATAGCTGACAGCCGACGCCATCTTCTCCAGTCTTTCTTGCCGTGCGGTGGAAAGCAGCTCGCAAGTCGTTGGTTGGCGTATTCAGAACAACGTGCTTTGATTGACTTCAGTCCGAAGTTTTCAACTTTTCTTCTCAAGCTAAGTACCCCATTGGGGAAACTTTTTTCTTGCTCCTCCGATGTCAGAAAAAGTTAATAATTGTATATCGTGTGGAAAACAAATACCTCATAAAGATTTCCACTCTTACTGTCTACCTTGCTTAGGCCCTGACCACGACGTTTCTTGTTGTCGGTTCTGTGCTAGGTTTAATTCTCGTACTATCAAGCGTAGGTACGATTGGGCCTTTAACTATTTCAGTAGACGATTTAATTACAGGATGTCGTCGGATACTTTACCGACAACTGGAATTCAAAAGAAACGCAAGGACAAGGATAGGCCTCCGAGGTCCAAACAGGATTCTTCACAGCCGGAGCCATCTTCGGGTTCGGCGGTCATCAGTGAGGTGCTTTTGCAGCCCCTGTCGTCCGCCACTTCTGAACCAATGGCCGACACGGACTCCCATGGGGAGCCATCTAGGCCTAATATTTTATCTGCTGCAGGACCTTCAGACGTCGCTCCTTCAGATGGGTCCGGAACCGCTGTGCAGGTACCGGCTTCTGAGGGAGTTTTCAGGCCTTCACATATAACTATTTCAACAAAGTCAAAGGCAAAGACAAAAACTCCTGTTAAACCAAGGGTTTCTACTCCAGCTGCTTCGGATTCAGCTCCCAAGTCCCAGAAGCAATTACTACGGATGGCTGAGGATTTACTTTCAATGATTAGGGGTTCTCACTCTCCTCCTGAAAAAAGGCCTAGACAGGATTTACCTTATGATTCCTCTGACCAGGCTTCTGTGTCTTCTGTCTCTTCCTCTGACCAGGATTACTCTTTTCCTCCTTATGAGGATTCAGATGCAGAGGACTCTATTCCCTCTGCTTCTCCCCCTGAAGATTTCTCTTTTGGGGAAACTTTACATGAGATGAGGGAGCATTTTCATTGGGAAAGTCAGGATTATTCTGCCTCCAAAAAGAGACTTAGAGAATTTCTCCTTCTCCCTCAACACAGACCTTTGGCTATTCCTCCTGTGCTTGACATTGTGGATGATGCTTTTTCTGAAGCTAACCTGAATCCTGATTCCTTGCCACCTGCTCCTTCTAAGCCTGATAGATTTTACAGAGTCCCTGATTCCCATCAATTCTTATTTAAGAACCCTTCTGCAGATCCAGAAACTATTTCTCAGGGCTCTAAAGCTGCTAAGGCTGCTTCATCTAAAAATCCTATTCCCTCTGAAAAGGATTCTCGTGCCTTGAATAGGTGGGGCAAAAAGGTTTATACTTCTGCTACTCTTTCTGTTAGAGCTTTAAATTGCCAGTTTCATATGTTCAAGTATCAGCAATTTCTTTTGTCTGTTTTAAAGCAAAGGCTTTCTACCTTTCCTGCATGTGCAGAGGACAAGGAATTACAGGATGTTTTGCATGCAACTGAACAAGTTAGCAAACATAGTTTACATTGTGGTTTTGATGCCTTGGAAGCTTCTTGCAGGGCCGCAGCTTCTGGTACTGTTATAAGGAGACATGCTTGGCTTCGAGAGCAGAATTTACCTGAGCAGGTTAAGGCGAAACTGTTAGATGCCCCTGTTCAACATGATGTGTTATTTGGATCTAAGGCTGAGGAGGTTATTAAAAAGATGGAGGAAAAAGCAAAATCTATGCAAACTGTCAAAGATTTTTTACAAGTTCAGCCTCCTAGATTTTCTAGAAATTGGCCCTCCAAAAATTGGTCTTTTCCCACTTCTGACAGGACTCAAAGGGGAAGATATAGACGGTCTAGAGGCCGGGCACAGACACAGGCCTCTTATAGGTCCAGACAGTGGACTGCTTCTTCACCTAGAAGGGGAGAAGACAGACCTCAATCACAAAGGAAACAGACCCAATGACTCCCTCTGTTGGGCTACAGGTCCTTCTTGCCTGGAAGCTCCTCTCGGAGGAAACCTATCTCTTTTTTACCAAAATTGGACGCATATAACCCAGGACAAATGGGTTTTAGATGTGATTTTAAAAGGCTACAAATTCCACTTTCATACTCTGCCAAGGTCTTACGGTTGGCCAGATCTGCCAAAACATCAATGGTCAGAGGCCTTAAATCAGGTGGACGCTTTATTGGCCATGAGAGCCATAGAACCTGTTCCACTCCCAGAGATGGGCAAGGGTTTTTATTCAAGACTTTTCCTGGTCCCAAGAAAACAAAATGCATGGAGACCTATTCTGGACCTCTCAGTATTAAATACTTTTCTGGAAATTCCAAAATTCAAGATGCTTACTCTGCAACAACTTCTTCCCATGCTCTCTCAGGATGCTTGGATGGTAACATTGGACCTGAAGGAGGCCTACTTACACATTCCCATCAGACAGGAACGCAGAAAATACCTCAGATTCAAGGCAGGCTCGAGACACTTTCAATTCTCTGCACTGCCCTTTGGCTTATCTACTGCGCCCAGAGTCTTTACCAAGTGCCTGGCTCCAGTAGTGGCTTATTGCAGACTCCAAGGGATTCAAATTTACCCCTATCTGGACGATTGCCTTATCCAGGCAGACAGCAAGGATCTTTTACTTCAACATCTGCAGTTTGTTCAGCGCCTCCTCCTGCTACTGGGATTTTCAGTGAACGCAAAAAAGTCACATTTGATCCCCTCTCAACAAATGATCTTTTTGGGAGCTCTTCTAAATACAAGCCTGCAAAAGGCCTTCCTGACTCCAGAAAAGCAAGTACATCTGGCAGCAATTTTCAAAACCTTGGCTACTTTGACTCAGCTCACTGCAAGGAAATTCCTGCAGGCTTTGGGCTACATGGCTTCTTGCATCCTGTTGATTCCAAATGCAAAGCTTCATATGAGAAAACTTCAATGGTACCTAAAGAGTGTATGGTCTCAGCATTACCACAACCTGGAAACAATGATACCTCTGATTCCCTGCCTCCAAAAGGAGTTCCTTTGGTGGTCCAGGGCCTGTGCTTTAAACGAAGGAAACCCCTTTCGTCTGCCTCAGCCTTCTCAGATCATGACCACAGACGCTTCGGATTACGCTTGGGGAGCTCATTTTCTAGACAACTGCCAGCAGGGCTATTGGCCAAAGAAACATCTTCACTGGCACATCAACCTGAAGGAAATGTTGGCAGTCCAACATGCTCTTCTAGCCTTCCAGAAATTTTTGCAACCAGGACATCTTCTGATTCGTACAGACAATACCACAGTCATGTGGTACATAAACAAGCAGGGGGGCTCCCACTCTTACCCCCTTTGCAGACTAGCCATGAGTCTATGGGACACAGCTCTAAATCTGAACCTGCATCTTCAAGCTCAATTCATCCCAGGAAAGCAAAATCTCTTAGCAGACAGCCTAAGCAGAAATCTTTTGGATCCCCACGAATGGATGCTGGACCCCAACTTATTCAGCAGGATTACATCAGTTTGGGGTTGTCCTCAGATAGATCTGTTTGCATCTCATCTCAACCATCAGTTGGCTCTATTTTACACCAGGTCCTTCCACAAAACAGCATGGAAAGTGGATGCCCTGTCTTTCAGCTGGAGGAATCATTCGGGATATGCCTTCCCTCCTCTTCCTCTTCTGCCTCGGGTGCTACTGAAAATAAATAAAAAACTTTAAAGGCAACAAAATCCAAAAAGCAAGGAACAGGCTGGATATCGTCAAATAACCCTTTAATACGTGAGCGCTTTCGGTAAGGAAGTTTTCCCCACCTTCTTCAGACAAAAATGAAACAACAGTGAAATTTCATTACCATGTTAAATGGTATGATTGGCAATGACATCACAATGATTTTCCAACATTTAAAGAAATACACAGTTTTTGCTTTAAAACCTATTTACATGGAAAAGTTGGCTTTATAACAAAAGCCAATCAATGTATAAAAGACACTTCTGTATAAAGAACCCCTCATTAAATTAGGATTGGTTGTAAGCCTACTAACTTAGTAAAAAGAAGAACTAAATCATGACAAAAAGACAAAGCAAGCAGGAATCAAGATTAGAAATAAATAAATAGTAAAACGTGCATATATAAAATGCACATATATGAAATGCAATACGCTATACAATATATGCAACATAATATATTTTATACATATAATAATCTAATCTGCAAATATTGTACCAAAATTAAATGATGCCTACACATAAAAATTAATTATAAAATTAATAAAATTAATTATTGGTACAAAACCCATGACCATACAGGTAAATGGCAAAAAAAAAATATATATATATATATATATATATATATATATATATATGTATGAATATGTATATACCAAATATATACATATGAATGAAATAATACTTTTCATCTATTTAATGCCATCACCTTTAAGAAACATTTGATGGACAATATCTCATTAAGGCCAGGAGGTGTATAAGCTGCAGTACGTATCTGCCAAAAGGCTTCTTGCTCTTCCAATCTCAACTGCCAAGGACCTCCTCTAATGTGTGGTTGAACCTGATGTACCACTGCAAAACAAAAACAATGCTCTGAGTTGTTATATATATGTTTTGCAAGAGCATTGTTCAAATCACCTCTACTCATAGCATATATATGTTCATATATTCGTTTCTTTAGTGGTCTATCGGTTTTACCTATGTAAAAAGCTGGACACTTTTTACATATTGCCGCATAGACCACTCCATTAGAATTACAGTTGAAAGAGCTGTGGATGGTATACTTTTTGCCAGCCATGTTGACAACAGGACTAACCAAAATGTGTTTACAATAATGACATGTGCCACATCTTCTCATACCTAACCCCTTCTTATTTGTTTTAGTTCTTTCTAACAATTGTTTGAGATTTAGACCACGCCTATACGTAATCATCGGTTTCTCTCCCAAAAGTTTAATCAACTGTTGATCTTCTAAAATGATTTTCCAATTCTTGAACATAATGTTATTGATAATGTGAGCATCAATGCTATAAGTAAAAAGAAAACTGGTATTGAACTCTTTGTCATTTTTGCAACTTTTCACAACCATGTTACCCCCACAAAGTAATGGTCTAAAATGACCGGATTCCCTTTTAGTGTGAACTTCTTGTTTTATGTCATCTACAAAAGAATGTGGATAACCTCTTGCTAAAAACATAGATTGAATGTTATCACATTCATTTCTAAAGTCAATTAAGTTAGACACCATTCGGGCAGCCCGTACAAATTGTCCCTTCACTACGCTCCTTTTTTGATGTATTGGGTGAGAACTGTTAAAGTGAAGGTAGTTGTTCGAAAAGGTGGGTTTTCTAAAGATGCATGATTTAAACTGTCCAGAGTTCAAGTCTTTACTTATTTTTACATCGAGAAATGAAATTTCACTCTAATCTAAAATTGTATGTCCGTAAACTAAACCTTATGGCACTTTTAGGAAATACCCCTTCTCTGCTCGACACATATAGAGTATCCAGTGTCTTTAATCCACCACTCAATAATACTCTCAATATGTTTGAGAGAATGTGTGAATTGGACCTTTGAGCAATGAGTAACAAACAGCATCACATGTTTGGCAACAGGACACAAACTGGATCGAATATTAATGATGCCGAGTTGGCATTCATTGATTTACTTAATGAATGCCATATTAGAGTCATGGCACCTGATAAAGGAGGCGGCCTTATTTTCATGGATAATTTTGAATATGAAAATAAAATGTTAGAATATCTCCATACAGGCCCTTATGCTCCCTTTAGTCTCAATGAGGTTAACATTGCAAATAAGAAAATCAAAGAAACATTGGATGATCTGTTTCTCGAAGGCACCATAGATTCTGATCTATTGCAATATTTGATAATGACAGCTCCAAGGACTCCAACTTTGTTTGGCACACCCAAAATACACAAAAACCTTACTGACCCTCCCTTCAGACCTATTGTGGATGGTAGAGGGTCAGTTACGTATGCGTGTGCCAAACTGGTTGACAATATTCTCAAACCCTTGTTAAAACAAGAAGTCCAAATTTGTAGAGATTCCTGGAGCTTTCTTGAAAATATTGGTAAAACTGAATTTGACCCCACTTTAATCTTTTTAGTAGTTGATATTAAAGACCTTTATACGGTCATTCCACACAGAGTAGGAATCCAATGGACAATCGATTTTATGCTTAGGAAAGGGGTGCCAAGTGAGCAGATGTATTTAGTGGAAACACTGTTAGACATTATCCTTGGCAACAACTATCTAATGTTTAAAGATGAGTATTATTTACAAACATCAGGGATTGCCATGGGTTCCCCCTGTGGATGTACATTTGCAAACAGTGTCTTAGCGCACTGGGAACATGAATTCTTGTTTCAAAGCGAACTGTATCATGAAAATGTCACTTGGTACACCAGGTACCAAGATGACATGTTCTTTTTGTGGAAAGGTTCCTTGGATAATATTCCATCTTTCATCGAGAATATGTCAAATATGACTGAATTTTTGGAATTCACTCACACCATTGGTCTGAGTGAAATTTCATTTCTCGATGTAAAAATAAGTAAAGACTTGAACTCTGGACAGTTTAAATCATGCATCTTTAGAAAACCCACCTTTTCGAACAACTACCTTCACTTTAACAGTTCCCACCCAATACATCAAAAAAGGAGCATAGTGAAGGGACAATTTGTACGGGCTGCCCAAATGGTGTCTAACTTAATTGACTTTAGAAATGAATGTGATAACATTCAATCTATGTTTTTAGCAAGAGGTTATCCACATTCTTTTGTAGATGACATAAAACAAGAAGTTCACACTAAAAGGGAATCTGGTCATTTTAGACCATTACTTTGTGGGGGTAACATGGTTGTGAAAAGTTGCAAAAATGACAAAGAGTTCAATACCAGTTTTCTTTTTACTTATAGCATTGATGCTCACATTATCAATAACATTATGTTCAAGAATTGGAAAATCATTTTAGAAGATCAACAGTTGATTAAACTTTTGGGAGAGAAACTGATGATTACGTATAGGCGTGGTCTAAATCTCAAACAATTGTTAGAAAGAACTAAAACAAATAAGAAGGGGTTAGGTATGAGAAGATGTGACACATGTCATTATTGTAAACACATTTTGGTTAGTCCTGTTGTCAACATGGCTGGCAAAAAGTATACCATCCACGGCTCTTTCAACTGTAATTCTAATGGAGTGGTCTATGCGGCAATATGTAAAAAGTGTCCAGCTTTTTACATAGGTAAAACCAATAGACCACTAAAGAAACGAATATATGAACATATATATGCTATGAGTAGAGGTGATTTGAACAATGCTCTTGCAAAACATATATATATATAACAACTCAGAGCATTGTTTTTGTTTTGCAGTGGCACATCAGGTTCAACCACACATTAGAGGAGGTCCTTGGCAGTTGAGATTGGAAGAGCAAGAAGCCTTTTGGCAGATACGTACTGCAGCTTATACACCTCCTGGCCTTAATGAGATATTGTCCATCAAATGTTTTTTAAAGTTGATGGCATTATATAGATGAAAAGTATTATTTCATTCATATGTATAAATTTGGTATATACATATTCATACATATATATATATATATATATATATATATATATATATATATATATATATATATATTTTTTTTTTTTTTTTTGCCATTTACCTGTATGGTCATGGGTTTTGTACCAATATTTAATTTTATTAATTTTATAATTAATTTTTATGTGTAGGCATCATTTAATTTTGGTACAATATTTGCAGATTAGATTATTATATGTATAAAATATATTATGTTGCATATATTGTATAGCGTATTGCATTTCATATATGTGCATTTTATATATGCACGTTTTACTATTTATTTATTTCTAATCTTGATTCCTGCTTGCTTTGTCTTTTTGTCATGATTTAGTTCTTCTTTTTACTAAGTTAGTAGGCTTACAACCAATCCTAATTTAATGAGGGGTTCTTTATACAGAAGTGTGTCTTTTATACATTGATTGGCTTTTGTTATAAAGCCAACTTTTCCATGTAAATAGGTTTTAAAGCAAAAACTGTGTATTTCTTTAAATGTTGGAAAATCATTGTGATGTCATTGCCAATCATACCATTTAACATGGTAATGAAATTTCACTGTTGTTTCATTTTTGTCTGAAGAAGGTGGGGAAAACTTCCTTACCGAAAGCGCTCACGTATTAAAGGGTTATTTGACGATATCCAGCCTGTTCCTTGCTTTTTGGATTTTGTTGCCTTTAAAGTTTTTTATTTAGTTTGTTTGCTGTCATGGTGCTACTGAAAATAAAACAGGACAGACCCAAGATTATCATTCTGATAGCTCCAAATTGGCCTCGGCAGTTTTTGGTATCCAACCCTACGACAACTGTTCTTGGAACCTCCTTGGATTCTGCCTCTGTCTCCTTCCCTTCTGTCCCAACATCAGGGTCAGATGCTACACTCTCAAATCAAGACTCTTTGCCTGGCAGCCTGGCTCTACAAAGGCCTTTGATTCCTTCTGCTCTTCCCAAACAAGTTTTGGATGTTCTCTTGGAAGCTAGGTGTCCTAGCACTAGAAAATCTTATGCTTCTAAATGGAAAAGATTTTGTATTTGGATGCGGGATTGAGGTTCTGATCCTCTTCTACCTGATATTTCCTCCATTTTACTTTACCTCTCTGAACTCTACCTTAAAGGCCTCTCATTCTCTTCCATCAAAATTCATGCTTCTGCTATTTCGGTTCATTTCAACACTGATCCCCCCATTTTTTCTCATCAACTGGTGAGACAATTCTTGAGAGGGGTTAAGAATTTAAGACCTCCCAGAACTCCTCCTGTTCCTGCTTGGGATCTTAATTATGTTTTGGAGAAACTTACTTTACCTCCCTTTGAGCCTGCTGCTGCTTCAGATATCAAGTTCTTATCCTGGAAGACAGCTATCTTATTAGCATTGACTTCTGCCAGAAGGGTGTCAAAGTTGCAAGCTCTCATGGCTGTGGAACCATACCTTATTTTCCATCAAGACAGGGTGGCCTTGAGGACCAATCCTACATTTATGCCTAAGGTGATTTCTAAAGTGACTTTAAATCAGACTATTCACCTTCCTACTTTCTTTCCAAATCCTCAAAACAAAGGGGAAAGGATTTTACATTCATTGGACGTACACAGACAACTACGATTTTACCTGGACAGAACTAAAGATTTCAGGAAATCTGAACAGTTGCTTATCTCTTATGCCTCCAGTTCGCTAGGCAAGGCTATTTCTAAACAAACTATTTCCAAATGGATTGCTCATGGAATAAGGTTTTGTTACTCTCATTTTGGGAAACGGATTCCAGGCACTGTTAGGAGTCATTCTACTAGGGCAGCTGCCACTTCAGCAGCTTTTCTCAGAGGAGTTCCTACCAAGGACATTTTGGAAGCTGCCACTTGGAGTTCAGTGCATACCTTCTCTAAGCACTATAATCTCCCTTTGTATTCTAAGTCTAGGGCAGGTTTTGCCTTTGCTGTCTTGCAGGGTCTTCTGGCTGCCCCTTCTTCTGCATAACCTCCACCCTCCTTCACAGCTTTGGGATTCCACTCTACAGTTATGACTGCAACAGTGAAACATGAAGAACATAGTACAGTTGTGTACACCTACCATAAATGTAGATGTTCGAGTGTCTTCACTGTTGCAGTCGGGGTTTCCCTCCCACCATTCCCCTCTTGTTTTCTGTTTGTTCTTTCTCCTCTTCCTTGTGGTGTATTTGTGTTTCCTTTGAGACACCTTTTGGATATTTTGGGGAGCTTCTGACATCTGGGGCAAGAAAGGCTGGAGAAGATGGCGTCGGCTGTCAGCTATGTACCTCTGCGTTCTGACGTCAGGGTACTTGCTGATACAGCCGACGCCGGACCCAGACTTTGGGATTCTGGCTGACCTCGGGCTGCCTGCTGGCAGGAACACCCTACAGTTATGACTGCAACAGTGAAGACACTCGAACATCTACATTTATGGTAGGTGTACACAACTGTACTGTCTAAAATATCAGGAATGCTTGAGGGAATAGATGTCTGCAGTGAAATTATTAGGTGATTATCTACTCTGAATATAATCGCTGTCTATCTGTGGACTAAGGGAAATGAAGTCAGGGAAAGTGGTAGGCTCAAATGAAGTCACAAAAGATAAGATTAAGCAGTCGGGTGCAATAGGGGAGAAATGGTTTCTGAGGGTACTTGTCACGGTGTGGAGAGAGAGAGAGGAGTATCTCAGATGACTGTAATCTTGTAGCAAAGTGTAAAAACAATGGAAATATTCACAACTGTGGGCACTACAGATGTATAAAACTCCTCTCGCACTGCATGAAAATGCTGGAAAGGGTGATTGATAAATACACAGTGCAGTAGAAATTAAGATGAGAGATTTTCATTTACAGTGAAGTTTACAATGGAGAAAAAGCTGGAGATGTGGAAGGAGTCCAACTGGGTCTCCTAAACACAGAGAAAGCATACGAGAAGGTTAAACATTGTTGGACTGTACTGCAATAGTTCAATGTCACAGAAACATTAGTACAGGCAGGCTTCCCATTAAATAACTATGAATAGTGTTCAGACTCAAAGAGGAGCTTCCAATGGTAGAGGGTTTGCATTAGGGCTCTGAGCCCACTACTGTTATTATTAATGGTGGGCTACATTAACAAACAGGTCAGAGGGCACAGGACAACAAAGCTATTGTACTCAGATGATATGGAATTATAAGCTGACTATGAACAGGACCCAAATGACAGAGGTCTAGAATTCAAAACTGAAGACACGTGATAAAATTGAATACAAATAAAAAAGGTTTTGAGTGCAAATAGAGGAAATCAGAAGCTGAAATTTTAAATAGAAGGGAAAATAGTAGAACAGGTTAACAGCTTTAAGTATCTGGGTGGTATGGTTGTGGAGAAGGGAAATCTGGCTGAGGAGATCAAAGCTAGAATCAGAGGTCCTGCAGCCAACTGGCACAAAGTGTAAGGGGTAATGTGTGAAGATGAATGCCAAAGAAGCTAAAAGTAACACGTGCAAAGTCCTGTTGTGTGCTTCTTTATGGGATAGAACCATTGGCAGTGAAGGAACAGCAAATGAGGAAGCTTGAGGTCATGGACATGGTGTGTCTGAAATGAACAGTAGGATGCACATCGGGGGCAAGCCAAGGCATGAAGACATCAGAGATGAGATTGTAATAACACAGATTGCAAAGAAGATCAAGAACAGATTCTATTGTTTCAGTCAAATGTGCAGGACAGCAGACATAATTTGGCAAAAACAGATTTGAGAGGGCATGAGGAGACAGCTGACCAAAAGATGGAGAGATTGCATAAGAGAAGATCTGCAACAGTCAGAATGTCAAAGGTGAGTGACGCTGAATTAAAAGAGTTGGCAACAGTTTTTTCCAGCAGTTCAGCCATGTGTAAAATGAGAAAAGGGAGGATTATAATGATACTGATCTGTTAAAACAATGCTGATACAAATGAGATATTATTTTTTTTCTTTATAGTTCTTTAGCATTTTCTCTTTCCTCTGCCACTTTGCCAATTTGTAATATAGCCAAGTATTTTAACCTGGCTTAACTCAAGAATTCTTTCAATCTTAATGGCTTTAAAGGTCGACTGAGTAGCCGTATTCCATTTCAAGGAACTTGAGTATTTAATTTCTGGTTAATTTTGCTATATGCATTCTGTTGGTCCTGGTTTAATCTCTTGTGGTCACTGATATGCTTACTGACATTTTATTACTTCCTTAGTATTGGCGATACTCATATCTACATATGATAAAAGTCTATGAACTCCAGTTTTCTACATGAATCTCAATTTATGAATCTGTACTAGGTGAGTAATCATCTTTTGATTAAGTAGAAAAATTTCAATAACAAAAGTCCATGGACTCCAGTTTTCTACATGAATCTCAGTTTATGAATCTATACTAGGTGAGTAATCACCTTTTTATTAGGTAGAACATTTTCACTCTAGGCAAAGATTTCCCTACAATAGCTACTGCAAATGTTTGAAGTCCTAGGCACTCAAAATTTTCTGAGGTCATGAAACCGTTTTTTTTTTTTTTAGATATGAGCCTCATGATCTAACAATATTTGTGCAGTTCTCTAGCAGCTAGAGTTACAGGCATTTGAATTCCCTTCATGGCAGTAACACCACCAGTGGATAATCCATATAAACACATTTTCTTCTCTGTTCTAAAGGCCAGATATGTGTGCCTTTTCCATTTCTTTCTAGTATCATAGACTGGAGTAATGTTTCTGCTTGTATCTTAGGGAGGAAAATGACAACTTGCAACATGCCTGTCAGTATCAATTATGCCAGTTATTTACTGCATCAGATGATGTCTAATGCTTACACTTCTCTCTTATTCTGTAATTATGTCAACGCTTCCTAACTTGGCCCTTTTGTTTTGATTAAAATATAAATATTATAGCTCTTTGCCTTGAAATAAATACGTGAAGGTTTTTTGCGGGGCTCACTAATACCAAATGTAGTGTTTTGAAAAATCCATTCTTGCAACTTCAGTTCCCTCCCAAGAAAAATGTGGGGTGATCTGATAGCCTTTCTCCATTGTAAAGACAGGTACTAATAAGCTATTTGGGTATGTATATCTCTGTCTACTTCAGAACCACAGATAGTATTTCTTCTTTACCAGGTAACCTTTGTAATGTACAGTATTGAGTCGATTATCCTAACATCAATTATCTGAAACGTCAATTATCAGAACCAGTCTTCCAAAGTTTTCAGGTAGGAAAAAATTATAAAGTTTGAATATTTAAACATTATACATATTTGCTTAAGCATGTTTTTTGAGCTTATAGCCAGCGTGTGTGTGAAAAATATTCTTTACTGTTTACGGGAATCACTGAATGATTGAAAGTGTATTCCTGCATGCAGAAAAAAAAAACAAGATTTTAGATTTTTTTTATCTGGTTCAATTATATGTTTAATTATCCAAACAGTTTGGTTATCCGAACTCAACTAGGTCCCAATTAGTTTGGATAATTGGCTCTCTACTGTATTTGTAAGACTTATAGTCAGGCAAGTATCTGCTACACAAAGATCATATTGACTGATATTCTAACATACAAGGTAGACTTTTACAAATATTATTGGTAATCTGCCTGTTTAAACGCTCTGGGCCATCTTGATTCAAAACAGATGTCACCTGTGAAAAAGGACATGTTTTATTCTGTGCTCTGTCTCCACCATCCACCTCTTCCAAATGATCTCTTGCCATTTATGTGTCTAGCAGTTTAGTTTGAAAGAAGCTGTTTTGGAAATACTGACTACAGGGTGCAGATAATCCTCATCCTTGTTTTGTTTCTCTTATGATGATGAACTACACGAAAATCTCCCAAATGGTATGTTTAATTGAGGCGGCAGTGTTACTCCCAGGTCTGGTACATGTTTTTTTTTCTTTCTTTTTTTTGTTGTGTGTTCATTATCTTGAACTTGGAAAGTTTTGCTACTTGAAAATACACAATAAAGGGGAAAACATTACTTTTTGAGTATTTCTAGTAAACCTACAACAGTTCTTAAAATATTTCCTCATAGCAAGAGGTTCTCCCATTCGATTCTCGGCTGGAGTGCCTTCTGTATGGAGTCTGCATGTCCATCCCACGGTCGAGTGATGTTTAAAGACATGCAGGTAGGTGCATGTGTGAATGGGTGTACCTTCTTTGAATGTTGGGCATCGGGCTGACAACTCGGCACCGTAAAAAATCCACTGCCAATCATTAGCGGACTGGAGTTCTGCTATGGCGACCCCTAACTGGGAGAAGCCAAAAGACAAAGACATGATTTTGATACTTAGACTTTTCCATAGAAATTATGACTTTCATTTGAACTGAATGAAATTTCTTCTGATAAAACAAGAAACATTTATAAATTTATAATACATGATTATTTTTATGAAACTGCAACATTTCACAGCTACTGCCACAGTACTGAATATTGATTTTTTTGTACTCTGTGGGTTGCCAGACTCATTCTAGCATATTTCTTCATCCAGACATGACAAATCTATAGAACACATCATGTGAGATGATATTCTTTACTAAATTCAGTAAAAACATCTCCAGAAAATTAATGAAAAAATTAAAAATATGTATGGTTCCAAGATTACCAGTTTAACACTTCTCTTTCACTATGTACCATGCTTTGTGGAGTGTATTTATACTGTTGCCTAAGATATGGCTAAAGTCAGGCACCATACCTCTCTAACTCTGCTCCTTCAACCATTTTCACCTACTTCTGCTTTAGTTCTGAAATTATGTTGTCAATAAAAATGGTTTTAAGTTTATTATACTGCCCAGCTTTATCTCATCTGACTGGGTATCACCCAGATTCCTGCAGTTAACTGCAATTACATTAATTAAGCTTGATAAAGTTCTTGTAAACACATTCTGTTAGAATAGTTAATTCCAAAGCTATGGAAGCAGGCACCAATCATACTATTCAAGAAAGGGGGGGGGGGTCCCAAGATACCCTACACATCTGTTAACTTATTGCAGTCCTTAGCCCATTGTCTAAACTCTTTAAGAAACTGATACATAAACAACTCTGAAGCCATGTCTGAACCAGGTGTATCTTATCTAATAAGCAGCATGGATTTGCATCAGGTCATGTGTGGATACCGCCCTTATCACCACAATGAGCTGTGACAGAATTCACCAAAGCACAAGTGTGACACTTTAGTCTCTCTTTTTGTTGACATTTTAAAATATTTGACAGTGCAAATACTCTCAATGTATCCACATTTTGCCGCTTTTGAGAAGCCTTTCTTTAATGCATAGTGTGTACAAACCTACCATGAAAATTGACAGCAATTAGTCACATGGCTTGATGCCATGACCAGCCCTAAACCAGTTAGTAATATAGTGTATCAAGATTTTAAGTTTGGAAGTAATAATTTTCTCTTTCTGTGGAACTCTGTTGTGGTAACACTGTGGTGCTGACAATGTTATTTAATGTGCATATAACGCAGCACTGACGCCTAATGTGAGTTCATGCAGTGTTAATTATCAAGATCAGCATCCCTGGTGACCAGGACCACTCATCTTTGTAATTATGCCTTTCTTGTAACTATTGGAGCTAAGTGGGTACCTGATCTTCTGTATCGTTTAAGTATTCATCAACACTGATGCTAAAATTGCTGCTGCATAAGTCATGCTCCTCCTAAAACTACTGTTTGGAACTGCAATGCTAACCAGTCTCTGGGAAAACCTGACCACTCAACACCACCCTGCCTTACTTGCAGTGCTGACACATTTCTCATGTTCTGTCTCATACTTTATGGCTTTTTACTTTCATGGGTTGACTGTAACTGTGGAATTAACTGTAACAGTTACATAAGCACAGGCTTTCCTTAAACTGTTGTACCACAACTAATATCTATATCCAGCTTCAAGCTATCTCAATCTTATTTTCTCTTAGTTAAATGCACTTACTGTTCAAGCAGTATTTTGTTTACTCGTATTAGACTGTTCCCCATTACTTAAACCATATATAGCTGCTCTGCTTCTAAGCATGTGACACATACAGTACTAACTCCAGTGTCACTGTAACAGCTATACCTCAGATAAGAGGAAATATATAACTTAGAGAAGGGAGAATATTCAGATGGAATGCACCCGTGAGCTTGGTAAATATTCATCAATGGTAACAATTAAAGACCTTAGAATAACAGAAGAAAGTCTTAATTGCTTCACACTAGAAGATCAAATGAACGATTATTCATATGTTTACATTTTAAGCTTATGCCATCTATTTTAAGTTATATATAATGGAGCAATTTCTCCTTATGTCTCCCCTGTAAATGGGCCTAGCTTACCTACTCATGTTAGGTTAACAATACAAATATATACATGTATAGTAAATTCACACAGTTCAGATAGTCTAGTATTGTTGAATTCCACCTTAAATGTAGACCTGGATGATTTGAGAAGTAAGAAGAAGTGTACCTGATTCTAAGTTTGACAAGATTTCCACAACAAATCTGTAGCCATTTTAATAAGTATGAACTGAAATTGGGTAGGGTAGGGTTCCTTGAAACTTCTTAATTTCACGAGTGTTCTTAGCAGTGCTGTGGTAAACAGGATGATGAAATATTTTCTCTGAATCAGTCAGAACTGCCATTATGCAAATCTTACATGTAATAAAATGTGTTTCATTCCTTTGGGATATTATCATCAAATACTGGGATATACTTCTACTACAATGCATGACATCATCAAACATCAGTGGAGAATATTATTTACAAGAGAGATCTTTTCTGGGCTCAGATAAAGAAGGGACAGCTCACTATATGTAATCACTCCCATACTCCAGTCTGTAACAGAATCACCTTCTCTTTGGGTAGATGCATTTATTTCCACTGGGCTTTTTGGATTTTATTATGTTGTTCCAGTTTGCATATCTTCAGTTTGCTTCCCCTTTTGAACTTTCTAACTGTTCTGACTACCTTCTTTATTTACCAGTAACCATGTCTTAAAACATTGCTAGGCTCTGACAGGTAAATTTCTTCATTTGAGAAAGTACACAATGAGGACATTCTACTAATTTTTTTTCTTTTAGATTTTTTTAAAATGCCCAAACTTTGGCATCCTTGCTATCTTTTTCTAATTGTCCTTTATGATGCTTCTGGTTGTAATTGAAAATCAAGCAACTGTATTTAAAGAATTTTGTATTTCTGCTCAACAATTTTACCATCACTTTGAGCCGGTGACTTATGGTATCCCATAGAACTCACAATGAGGATTCTTTAGTAGAAGTATATCCATGGCATCATATGGCATATGTTCCATGATCTCATTAAATTATAATTATGATTAGCGTGAGTATGTTACCCTTCTGCTCTACCTTATGTTAGGCAAAAGTAAAGTATGATTTCAGAAAGGACAAAGTAGTGCCCCTTCTGCCACATGTTTCTAATTTAGTAATTTCTTTTTAAAATAATCTAAATTGGAGATCTTCTAGAATAAATATGAGACAAGACCTGCTCAGGGCAACCATCATGCAATGTATTTATTTATTTTGCTCTCTTTGCCCCCAGTGTTTGTTGATCATTCAGCCCTTGGCCATTCAACCCATTCTTTCTACATCTTTGACGCCAGGAGGGGGCATCATTCAAAAAGCTATTAGGGGTGGTCTGAGTTTTTTTTTTTTAATTCTTTTCTCCCTGTTCATACCAGTACAGATTCATGAGACATTGAGGGGACTTGCAAAAAGCAGATGATGTTCTGTCAGTTCCACAATGGCATTCCCTCCATACAGCTTGCTGCTCTCCTTGAAGCTGAAATGGAGATCTCCCCAGTACTTATAAGGGAGGTATTGGTGTAAGTGTGCTGCTGAGTGCATGCAATCTCCTCACTCTCTCCCCATGAGAGGGGAGTGGGCCCTGCCTTTTTACACCCCCTGCTTGGATCCTGCAGGTTCAGGGCCACTAAATGAACCCCCACTTTTCCCTGTCATAGTCAGAGCTCCATCCCTTGGTATGATAGAGCTAAACTGCAGCTATGGTAGATTTTATACAAAGCTGGTTTACTGACATTAGTACTTCTGTCATGGTAGGTGTCTTTGTGGAAAATTAAGGTTAGGTCATGTGACTTAAATTAAAGTTATATTTTTCATCCCGGTATCTGGTTTAAAGGATTCACTCTTTCAACATAATTCTTCTCGCCAGTCAGAAAACATTAATGTATCTACAATGTGTAAAACAGTTTCAGTACATAAGGGATTGCTCAAATAATACTCATAACACCTTCTGAAATACAAATAAAGTGTACCTCTTGCCCATATCGAGGTTTTCACCCACCACACCCCTGTACTGTTTTTACTCTTTGCAACTGGTTCTTTCTCTGTAATGCTGTGGTACCATCAACAGAATAATACAAGGAGTAGCAACGGGCACGCCTACAGCTAATAGCTATGCTAACATAGTTATGTACATATGGAAGCGTCAACACATGTTTTTAGATAAGGTTTTATTCCATCGTTGATTTGTTGATGACCTTTTTTTCATTTGGGAAGGTGACATTACTAGTTTTAATGATTTCACTGAATATTTAACTAACACACCTTCCTTTTTAAGATTTAAGAGCAATGTAAATACAGATTTTATTGATTTTTTTTTAAATATTACTGTTTTGAAGGATGTAACAAGAGCACTAAGTACTAAACTTTAAAAGAAACCAGCAAAAAGGAATTCAGCATAGTAGCAGCATGCATCCTCAGTATATGTTCAAAAATATTATGAATCAATTTACTAGATTTGCCAAGCTGAATACCTCTGATGAGATTATGATTATGCAGCTTAATGATGCTTTTCCTGACTTTAAAGGCAAGGGTTACAAAAATAGTGAGTTAAAGGATGCCTACAGTGATGTTTTCTCATTAAAGAACTGAGCCCAGAGGTGGAAATCGCTCGTACACTAGGACCGTGCTTTACACCAATATGGAAACAATGGAAATCCAATATTCCAACAGTACGTTTATTCCAAATCACGTAAACCAGACAATAGTTAACCTAAGTTTCGTCTTATAGAAAATGACTTCTTCAGAACCACTCCACACTATTATCACACTGATTATATACCTTCTGGCACCAATAACTATTAAATTCAATTAGTCCAATTAATATAATCAGAAACTGTTAAAAAAACATTCGGACATTACATCAAGGTATAAACACACTGCATAAACTACATGCACTGTTACTAATCTTAAAAAACTTATTGGTCATGTCAATAAAAAAACGACTTACTGACCAAATAAATAATTAAATGCATTATATATAACTATGTATTTAAAACTATATTAAAACAGCTACACATGAAAATAACTAGTAAACAATACATCATGAAATATGAAAATCTATATACTGTTAATCTAAAACTATATACATGATAAATATAAAAACCAATAATATAGTGATTAAATTTGTAACCTAAACTGCAATGAATAAATACGTTAACCCTTAATGTGCTTGAGCTTTAGTAAAGGGGCGATACTAATATTGTCGTTAATACCTGGATATCTAGTGGCATCTAATCTCAATTGCCATTTCATCTCACACAAGTCAAGATGAATATCCAAGATCTGCCCCTGTATATCTTTAACAACCTGTTGAATAATACAAAATGTAAACCCGTGTCCAGGATGTACTTTAATATGTCTAAATAAAGCACTGGTGTTCCTTTGATGTTTAATATCTAACAGGTGTTCTCCTATTCTATCCCTTAAAGCCCTACAAGTTTTCCCTATATAAAACACTGGACACTCAGTACATTTGGCTAAATAAACAACATTCTTTGTAAAACAATTAAAATGTCCCTTAATGAATATTCTTTCTTCCCCCACTAAAACTTTATTGTTCGTGGTTAAAATGTAACCACAAATGCTGCATCTACCACATTTGAAATTGCCACTATTCTATGTGATAAGGGGGTATTAACAAAATACGCCCCTTTCTCTAACAAGTTTTTAAATGATCTTCCTTTTCTATAAACATTAGTAGGCAAGTTCCCCATCTTTTTGTGCACATTAACATCTAATTTTAACAATTCCCAATTTCTCTCTATTATTTTAACTATGTGTTCTGTGCCATAAGTAAATGTGGTAATAAAATACAATTTTTCTCGATGTTTATTAATCTCTTCATCTTGGACTTTTAACTGTAAAGGCCTGCATGTGTTCTTGTTACCCAAAGCAGCTTCCAAGTGTAAAATCGGCCGGTAAATTCCTTTAATTCTTTTAGAAACAATTTCATTTTGGATGGAATTGACTAAACTAACGGGGTAACCTCTGTTTATAAACAACCCCATAATGGTTCCCAATTAATTTCTAAAATCATCAAAATTGTTAACCATTCTTGCTGCCCTGACCATCTGCCCCTTTACAATGGCTCTTTTCTGATGGTCAGGGTGCCAACTGGAATAGTTTAAATAAGCATTGGAAAAAGTAGCTTTCCTATAAATCCCTGAAAATAACATATCTTTGTTATGGTCCCATCGCAAATACACATCTAAATAGTTAATTTCTTTGTCATTATAACTATAAGTAAACTTCAAAAATTCTACAGTGTTATTAATGTACTCGGTAAAGGTTGATAATTTCTCAATGCCACCGTTCCAAACGATAAAAGTATCGTCCAGGAACCATGTGTATAACTGAATATACTCATTAAATCCACCTGTAAAAACATCATTTTGTTCCCAGTATGACATCACATAGTTGGCGTAGCTGGGGCACAAGCAGCTCCCATTGCTATGCCAGTAAATTGTTTGAAATAACTCCCTTCAAAAAATAGAAAATTATTGGTTAACACAATTTCCATGAGAGTAATTAATACATTAATTTGATCTTTTTCATATAATCCTGTTTTCAGTAATTGACATTCCACCAATCTAATCCAATGTCATTGGGAATAACTGAATATAAATTATTAACATCAATAGTAAGAAATAAAGTGGACTTGTCTAACTTAACACTGTTTAATTGATGTAAAAAATGCCATGAATCCTTAGTAATGTACTCAAATTTGGTTAACCCTTTTTGTAAAAAATAATCTAAATACTTACTCAAAAAGAAGGTTTTATTTCTTTTAGCATCCACTATTGGTCTAAAAGCTACTTTATTTAATCCTTTATGTATTTTAGGAATTCCGAATAAACTACTAATAGTAGGACACTCATTTTTCAAATAATTAAAATCTATTTCATTGATCTGTCCCTGGTACAGTAAATCATTTATCATTAAATCTATCTTTGCGAAAGCTATATAAATCTCTAACTTCTTCATATGTATCTTCGGTTAACATTTGAAAAATATAATTAAAATAGTCATTTTTATCCATAATTACCATGCCATTACCCTTATCTGGCTTCATATATCTCACTGTTTTATCTTTAATAAGTTGAGTTAATAAACTGTTTTCTTCCTTAGTTAAATTACCTTCAATTTCTTTTTTAGTCCTGTAGCTACGTTTAAAATGTTCCCTTATTTGTAACTCACATGCTTTTTCAAACAATGGCACAGTACTGTTAGCAGGGGGATTAAACTTGCCAGGCTTCTTTAAATTAACCCTATTGATGTTCATTTCATCGGAATACCACATCTTTATATTCATTTTGCGTGTCAATAATTTTAAATCAATTAACAAATCCACTAAATCACCTTTTACTCCAGGCACAAATGTAAAACCTTTTGCTAATAATTCTGCGTGTCTACTATCCAATTGTTTGCTAGAATAATTATATAATTTAAAATCACCACATTCATTAGTTATAATGATAGGCTCAACATCAATGGACACATTAAAATCTTCGTTTATCACTGCTAAAAGGTCAGATATATTCATAACTTCATTAGTATCAGTTACCGATGTACTATCGGTTGTGCTTCCCTCAATTTCTTTAAAAATACATTTGTTTGCTAAATTTTCATATGCATCACCATGCATAAAATCTAAATGTATGCTTCATTCATTGAGAGACTCGCTGCTATTATTTACCTGGTTAAAATCCTCACACAAATCATCCTTCAAGCTGTCTTTGTCCATAAATACCACTTTGTTCTGTCCAATATCATTTAAAAAGTCAACAGTCAATAAAGTACTTACTACTGGTAACGGACGTTGACATTCATAACAGCGATCCCATTCCACGTCCATATCAGTTAACCCAAATGAGCAACCATTGTTTTGGTTAGTAGCTAGTTCAACATACTCACATCTCGTCACCGTGCAACATTCTGTTTCTTTCATTACCTCCAATCCATAGAATGCTTGATGTTGTGTTTGGACTGCGGATTCCACCTCTTGGGGCGAGCTCTTTACTCTAAAAATGTCTCGTTCTCATCCCTTCTCTGCTGATGGGTGGCCTCCCCTCGATACCGTAATCTTTTGGAATGCCTCGGGCCTTCGTCTAAAGGGATTTCCTCCTGCTGATGGTTCGATTCATATGCTGGTGAGGTCACTTCCTGTGTACTAGGATAACCTGAATTAACTCGTGTCTTTGAGTTACTATGGTGACCTTTAGATAAGGGATATACCCTCTGCTTTCGATATTCCTCCGTATCCCTCTTAATTTTGTTAGTTTTCCTTAAAAAAATACTTTGACAACCATTGTTAATATTACTCAAGATGTTTTGGTAGTTAGTAAGGTAACTGTCAAAGTTTAGGTCATTTATTATAGTCTCGTTTTCTTGTTCCAATTCAGTCATATAACGGACAATCACTGCATCGTTGTACTTAATCATGATTCTCATAAGGTCCTTTCCTGTGTTATCAAAAAGTTGGTGGACCTCCTGAATCATTTCCTCATTCCCAGCTATACCATTAGGGTATCTCCACAGGCGCAAACCCCATGGAACCAACCCTAATTCAGTGTTCCTCATTAAGTAATTATTTTCCAATTGCAATTTTTTCATACTAAATAACTTTTTGTCAAAATTTTTCAGTCTTTCAGTTAAGGATATATCCACCTACGAGGTGTACTTACATCAACTGAATCTTGTTGAAAATTGAACAAATTGTTTTTCCATTGTGTTTTGTCCAAGTTAATTGTGTTTTTACTATTGACTGAGGTCCGTTTCGGAACCGACCCCACAATCTACCCGGCGTTCGCCTCATTCACTGTAACTACTTTCTGAGCATCTGATGGGGTAGGCTGAGTTAACGGCAAACCCAGACTACCAAATAAAGGATGAGAAGCAACCGCCATAACTTGATGCTTCTCCACCAAGGTCTTTATCTGCTCGGAATGTTCTAGGAGCTGTTGACTGATTTTGTTAAGCAAGTCCAAAATGTCCAAGTTAGATTCCATGACCCCTAGATGGAGACAACCAATAATCCAGAAAAACAAAGAAAACTATCACAACAAAGAACCGAGCCCAGAGGTGGAAATCACTCATACACTAGGACCGTGGTTTACACCAAGATGGAAACAATGGAAATCCAATATTCCAACAGTACGTTTATTTCAAATCACGTAAACCAGACAATAGTTAACCTAGGTTTCATCTTATAGAAAACGACTTCTTCAGAACCACTCCACACTATTATCACACTGATTATATACCTTCTGGCACCAATAACTATTAAACAGTCCATTTATACAGGCTTACCACTTTCTGAAATACAAATAAAGTGTACCTCTTGCCCATATCGAGGTTTTCACCCACCACACCCCTGTACTGTTTTTACTCTTTGCAACTCATTCTTTCTCTGTAATGCTGTGGTACCATCAACAGAATAATACAAGGAGTAGCAATGGGCATGCCTACAGCTAATAGCTATGCTAACATAGTTATGTACATATGGAAGCGTCAACACATGTTTTTAGATAAGGTTTTATTCCATCGTTGATTTGTTGATGACCTTTTTTTCATTTGGGAAGGTGACATTACTAGTTTTAATGATTTCACTGAACATTTAACTAACACACCTTCCTTTTTAAGATTTAAGAGCAATGTAAATACAGATTTTATTGATTTTTTTAAATATTACTGTTTTGAAGGATGTAACAAGAGCACTAAGTACTAAACTTTAAAAGAAACCAGCAAAAAGGAATTCAGCATAGTAGCAGCATGCATCCTCAGTATATGTTCAAAAATATTACGAATCAATTTACTAGATTTGCCAAGCTGAATACCTCTGATGAGATTATGATTATGCAGCTTAATGATGCTTTTCCTGACTTTAAAGACAAGGGTTACAAAAACAGTGAGTTAAAGGATGCCTACAGTGATGTTTTCTCATTAAGACAAACTAGAACTTGGCCCGCATTTGCTAAATCTGACACTACAAATATGGATTTAGCTAATAGACATTCTAGGGTTAGATGCATGCTTACTTACAGTGCCAACACTAATGATGTTAAAGATATTATTAAGAAACATTGGCATATTCTAAGACAGGTTTACTATCAATTAGATGACACTCAAAAGATAGACCCAGCTGAAATATTGACTATAACTTTGAACACGGAAAGTCAAGAAGGTCAGAGTGTCACAAACACACTTCCTGTTGTGAATTCGACCTTCCTTGACATCTGTGGCGTGCCGTACAACACTGCACACCACATGATATGATTATTTTGAGGGGGGCAAGCACACCCTGCACCCCCCCTGTAGGAGGATGGACCCCCCACACCCCCTGCACATACTATATTCCAACTCTGAGATCACACTACAGTGGGGAAAGGGTAAATTTCCCGATCCCCACTGTACCACGATCTCTAGTGATAAGATCGACTTTATCTGTGTGAATACACTGTGCATTCGATGAACCAAGATTCTCACAACTGAAGGTTTTGCAACATGAGTCAGCCAATTGTTATTCGACATCCTGTGGTCGCCGAACCTTCCCTCGAAATTTTAAATGTAAACCTCTAAGAGATGTTCCTAAACTTAATCAAGTGCTTTCTGATATACCAGCCTTTGGCCATAACAGAAGTCAGAATTTGAAAAATAAGCTGTGCTATAAAAAACAAAGAATGGTTAATAAATTAGAGCATTCTAAGAAGAAGGGAACTTTCAAATATGGTAGATGCAGGTTCTGCCAGTATGTTTTAAGCTGTAATCTCTTTAAACATATAGTCACCTCTGTGGTATTTAAGTTATATGATTGTAGTAATTGTTGTACCAGTAATATAGTCTGTCTTGCCTTATGTGAAAATGCACTGCATTCTATGTGGGCAAAATAAATCAGAAATTTAAAGATCTGATAAGTAAACATCTATCTTACATAAAAAGTGAAGTTGTTACTAGTGCTCTTTTTAAGCACAAAAAGAAAAAGGTTCTGCTCATGTTTAAGTTTTTAATTTTCTGTGTTACTAATAGTTCAGCTCATGGTGGAAATATTGTACATCAGACTGAATTAGGTGAATTTTATTGGATTTTAAGCCTAGCTGCATATATTTTGCCAGGCTTGAATTGTACTGTCTCTTTAAAACCTTTGTTTGTTGAATGTCAAAAGCATATGTAATTAATTATGACATAACTATATAAATGAGTTTGTTGATACAACATTTCTGTACTAAGCCTGAAGAAGCCTGAAGGTGAAAGTGTTTTTACTTGAGTTTCAATAAAGTGTTCTTGGTCTAGACAAGCAGTTCATGTGTTTCAGTGGTTCTTTGTGCTACTGTTACTATATGTATGTCAGTAGGAGGAAGGTTTTAGGCCCCTAGGTGGTGAGTGAGTGTGCTGTGTGTTGTCTCTTAACCAATGCGAGGGCATACTGAGCACGTCTACGTCTGCCTACACCTACAGCAGCTGGCGGTTCCCCTCTCTAACTCCTCATCTGCCTATGACTGTAGTGACCTTGGCCTTTGTGGTGTGATGTGTGCCCCTTCCATTTGCTGATCCTGCTGCAGCGGTTTCCTCAAGATTATGTTATGTAGCATGACACATACTGTGAAGATTTCTGTACATATCCTTAGATTGTACCGCAGGGCTACCCCAGATGTGTATAGGCACTGGAACTGTGACATCAGCAGGCAAAAAACATGCTCTGTGACATTCTGGTCTGAGTGTGCCTCATTATGGCATTCTTCCATGAGTGCATGTGGATTTCTGAAGAATATCATCAGCCATGGTTCCAGTGCATAGCCTGCATCCCCCAGTAGATGACACTGTGGGATACCCCCCCCCCAGCAAACATCTGGTGCAGTTGGGAGGTGTGACAGATATGTGAGTCATGGTAACTGCCAGGGTTGCCAGCACACATGTTCAAGATGATTTCCTTGGCATTACACATGGTTTGGCAGGTGATGGAGTGGTAGCCCTTTCTGTTAGTGTACAGCCTACCCAGTACTGCAAGATAGTGCACTACCTGGAAGAACCATTGCATATTTCTGTCCTTGTCCTCAGAACTATGGGGAAACTATATGTTCTCATTGGCATGTTAGAGCACAGCATCCAGGAACTGGTGGAGAATCCAGGATACTGATGTCTGTGACATCCCCCAGCATGTCCTCTGTTGGCCTTTGAAAGGTACCTGTAGCTAATATTCTGAGGGCTACACATGCCTTAGATTTCACTGGGATGGGTTACCCTCAGTTGGCTCTGGCTCTGAGTTGAGGGAGGCAGAGTTCACAGACTTCCTGTAGTGCATCCCTGTCCACCCTGTAGCACTCTACAATTTCCTCATCATGTAGGTTGTGATAAGCTAAATGTGGCCTGCAAACTTTTCTCCTTCTCGGCCTAGGCCTGTTGGCAGCAGCAACAACACTGGCTTCAGCCTCTAGCACATACAAATGGATTAAAGCAGCAGCAGCCCCTAACATTCTGTCTGTGTAGACTTTCTGTGCCTGTACTGCAGATGTTTTGACATCTGTAGGAAAAAAACAGCATGGAGTCTATGTGGATGCTTTGTTGCTTATTGAATAACTCCACAGTGTTGTATTGGTTGATTAGCATGCAATTCAGCTGTTTATGCTGTAATTTGCATCTATGAAACACAGACAAACACAGATGCAATCCATTAATAATCTACAGCATTATAAAAGACAAATGTGTAGCTAGCCAAACTGATAGTGAGGAGAGTTGTATATGTTTTGAAGTCTGCAAAAACCCTTTTTCTTCAGGATATATCTGTACAGAGGACTGCCGAACTTCAACGGGTATGCTCCCATTTTGTCATCTACATACTGCATGTACTGGAATGCATTTAAGAACAGTGTGAAACAAAGGATTTTGCACTTTTATATGTATGCATTAGTTAGAAGTGTACTGATGGCATGGGCCTGTCTGTCATGCCATTTCAGAGGTACACATGATTGACAATACATGAAAATGGAATGCTATGTGATAAATAAGTACTAATGTGTCAGGGACAGGTCCTTTGATAGCCCTTTTAGCATTTCAAAGATGTTTTATTAGCAAAATGGGTCACTTGTCTGTTCTTTTGTGGGAGGGGAGCAAGAATGAGTTACTGTTATGGCACAAACAAGAATGGACTGTTCTTTTGGGGGGAGTAAAGGTGACAGTGTTATGGCACAAACAAGGATATGTTGCTCTTGTAACTCCCTTTGTTTTGCATCCTGCCTGTTGTTCATCCCTCTCAACCTCTAAGTGCAAGAAATCTGGACAAAGCCTGACATGATGGGGGCACAAAGGCCCAAAAATAGGAACAAATTTTAAATATTGTTCTAATAAACTTAGAAAGCTATTAGAGTAAATGGATTTCTGTTAGCATGCATTTTCTGCAGAATATGATGTCTAAAACTCAAATTTATGTCATTATTTAGTGACTTCAGTCCTTGGCTCATCATAGCAACTTGCCAGAAAACCACAAATTGTATGAGAAATGACCCAAAATATGAGGTAAAAAATATGTTTCTCCAGTGGGTAATATAACATTAATAATATCAATTAATATAGCAATAGTAAACATCATCTGCTTTTCTGTTTTATCTGGAAACAGTTATTTTGCAGTAATGTGTATTATACTTCTGTTCTCTTTTAGGACACCTACAAGTATGTCACTCAGGCGTGTCAGTCCATGGAGACACACCCTTTCACTGATGCTGAAAATCAAGTCTTAGCCAATGGGTTTCAGCAACATGGTGCTTTTCTTCTGGATAGGGGATGGGAAGATATGAGGCATAGAATGCCATATGGCAACAGATTGTTCATGATGTCAATGCTGTGGGTGGCCATAGCAGAACATATCAACATGTGCGTTACAGGGCCACTGACATGATAGCATCTGCAAGGAGGTGAGCAGCTGAAGTGGTTCATGACCAAATAGTTACTGGGGGAGGGCCTGCTAAGGAACCACCACTAACCCCCAGTGAAGAGTTCCTGGCCAATTTGAGAGATCTAAACAGCTCCCAGGAGAGTGCATTAAAGCACATCCCGGGTGTGGGTGCAAAATCTTCTGAGACAGCAAGCATGAACCAGGAGGAGCTGCAGGTAAGCTTTGATACCTCAACAATTGAATACTGTTATATAGTAAAGCAATTGAAATGAATAAGTTAATTCTGTATCAGTATGTCTTGTTTTGAGGGTGATTGAAGATTGCTATAGTTACTACCTTAATTTGGAGTTGTCAGAAACATTCTTATTCAAAGTACCGTTAATGCACATATATACAGGGGTAAATGTATTATCCCCAGTGTTACAGTTAATTGTGATGCTGTCATCCTTGCCTCTTGCTTAACTTCTTCCTGAAACGTCTGGAGTACAGCACAGTAAGTCTTCTGCAGCTAGTAAGCCAAATATGTTTATGTCAGTAGTGCTGAGAAATTTAAATAAATATTGTAGTTTGTGATTTTGATCTCAGGCCTGTTGTGTGTATTGCTGTACTGTCTATAATTGTGGCAGCACTGTTAGTTTGTTAGCATATATTGCTTTATAGTGGTACAGGTATTAATGTATTCCTGTCTTTCATGCTTTTTATCATAGGTGAACATGAGAGTGGGAGTGTGAGCCCAATGCCACCTGATGTCAGTGGATCCACAGACTCTGATGATGGTGGTGGTCAAACTGAGGCATAGCTGGGGGGGAGTGCAAAGGTTGAATCTAAAATAAAGGTTGACATACAGCCATCCCCTGCATTTGCATCAGACACAGCCATTAGGCCTATGGCTACCTAATCCACTGAGCCCACAGATACTGGACAGGTGGAGGGTGAGGAAATTGATCAAGGAAGTGTGGCTACTTTGGCTTCAGTGCCTGTTGAGTCTGTGTGTAGTCAAAGTGTGGGTGAGGTGCCACACAAGAGAATTGATGGGGTGCTTGGCGATGACCTGCTGTCCCTCCTCCACCTGGTGCAAGTATCACCTCCCCTGCCACTCAATGTATGTTTCAGGCCATCATGGAGGCACAGGTATGTTCCTCTAGGTGATCCAGACAAATGCTCAGTATTGTGGATGTGGTACAGGCTGACATGAGTGACTGATTCCACTGTGTTGCTGATTCACTGGATCACATGAATGACATGTTGGAATGAGGGGTGTCTGTGATGGACTGAGGGGTGTCTGTGATAGAATGATCAGTGTCTTTGATGGAATGTCTGCTGTGAGGAGAACGGCATCCTCATGGGTGTAGTTCAGCCACATCATCTACTGTCAGCCATTGTGACAGTGACCAATCAGACTCCCGTAGTGGCAGTAGTTCCATTGCTCCATCAGTGAGTCTGCTGTCCAGACCCAGATAAGGCAGACCATGGGGTTGTGGTCTTGGGTGTCACCATGTAGGGAGCCCATCCAGCAGATATCAGTCATGTTCAGGTAGCAGTAGTGCATTTGACAATGGGTGTGGATGTGCCAGTGCAAGTCCTGGGAGAGCCAGTTCATGTGGTGAGGGACAACAAAGATGAACTTCCACCTCTACCATGCATGGCTTACACCTGTCCAACAGACTAAAATGTACAGCTAACACAGAGCTTGGATGTGTTCATGCAGACACACACACACCAATTTCACCTGGAGGGCCTCTATAGACACACACACACAGCAGTTACTCAGTTTGTCTCACTGGCCATTTGTTGTTTTATTCCAATGTCTGCCTTCTTCCCCTTCCTACTCACACACACTCACTGACCTTCTGTGTCAGCCTAGGCTTCCTGAACCCCCTACAACATCCTGTGGAAGTGATGATAACTGTGCCATATCCCTGTTTTCTATATTTTGGATTCAGGGATACAAAAGCTGAGTATGATGCTCAGGGTGCACAGCTAACTTAGTGCTTAGTTTATCTGCATTTGTGTTGTGAACTGGCTATGGTACTATTGACTTATATTGGCCTTTGAAAATTAGACAGCTGATAGCATCAAAATTTCATAACGTTATAGTGAATGTTCTTGTAAGGGTGTTGATGTCAGAAACTGCAATGTGTATCATTACTTTCTAACTTCACTCTTTAATGATCTTCCAGGACAAACATATTGTCCACATCATGTCATGTTGTCATGTTCCGATCTTAAGGCTGTATGATAGCACTGTAGTCAAACCTCACTAGCACAGTAATACGGTATAATGCTTTCTTTTGTATGCACCTCTACAAACACATGCAGCAGATGAAGAGACCAAAGGGCTTTCTCAGGAAGACAACAACACATGGCCTACAAAACATGCCATGATGTATGTGGATAAATTAAAAGCCATGTCACTGTCATCTGTCTGGTATAGGATGAGATGATGTCTGCCTGGTGTCCAGGCTAGTGTCTAACCATGCCCTGGTGGGATGACTGCATATCCAGAACCTGATATAGCTGATGACATCAGCAGTGTCTGTTGAGAATATGGTAATAACAGCATCCCACATGCTGCAGTAAAAGGCTCTCTGTAATGTCTAGCAAGAGCACAAACACACACACAGTTGACTGCAGTAGCAGTGAGAATAGAACCTCTACCTATGTAAGTACACAGACTACAGAACACAGTACATAACACAAGGGCTACGGCACAAGTCTGACTTTACAGGACTGCAGCTGAACCTATAGTACAGACCTTGGCTCTGTACTATCAGTTCATGACATCAGCAGCCCATGTATGTGACAAGATGTTTGTAGGGCTGCATAGGTTCATAGCTTCACAGGTTCATACAAGGCTACTACCATAATGGCCGTAGGTTTATAGGTTCATAGGAGGTTACTAGGCTAATGGCCCAAGGACTTTGTCAATCCTACTCTAGTTGTGCCATTGTTCCCTTATAGACTATATTTTGCAAATCCATGATCAGCACTAGTTGACCTTGTCTAAGAATGACATATGCAAAACCCGTGGGGTAAATCTACAATTTCTCATCCAATTGTCCCAGTCTCTAGGAGACATATCTGTCTCTCCAGTATGTCCTGTTGATGTCACAGGCTAGATTAAGGTCCCTAGAGTGAGTGAGTCTTGTCCCATGTGATTTGTCAAGGTGTAGCATTTCCATTAAGGCAGGGTTTGAGACTGCTCTGTAGGCCAGCCACAAGTAACCTCTCAGCAGTCTATACAATACAGAGTACAGTGACAGGGAATTCAGTCTAGCCATGTAGGTAATGTGTTGGAAGTCCCAGGATTTTCTTAGTGAGAAACCTCTGAGGTCTCTGCAGTTGCTGTAGGTGTCTGGTGATGTACATGCAAAAGGGAGCATTGTAATCTATTATTGGTCTGATGAGGGACGAGTACAGTGGAGTTCTAACATCCATAGTCTTGGATCTTATGCCGTCAGTTATGAGGTGTGCAACGTAAAGGGCTTCATTATCACTGTGGACACGTGATGATCAAAGGTGAAGTTGCCATCAACCTGCATTCCCAAATCTCTCACCATTGGGTTAAAGCATAGGGGTTATTATTAATAGTGTAATTTGCATGGACTTCTCCTTTGCTGAAAAGGATAATAGTGCATTCTTTTGGGTTAACTTTAAGCCTGTGGCTTTGGCAGCAATCATTTATTTATGTAAGCACATTTTGTAGTATGTTGACATCTTTTGGAGATTCAATGATTGTGCCCAGTTTGCAGTCGTCAGCAAATTGTTGAGCCACAGGCCCTCTTTTTTCACCTGATTTACTGAAGAATACATTCCAAATAGTAGGGGGCCTAGCACAGACTGTCATGGGACACCACTGGTAACAGGGCTGCTGGTAGAGGTGGAATCCCCACCTATGACTATATGCATTCTGTTGGTGAACCAGATGGCTACCCATCTAATGATTTATAGGTTAATCCCCAGTGGGTGAAATCTGCAATGATGCCTCAGTGGGGGATTTGGTCAAAGCCCTTGGACAAGTCAAGATAGGCAGTATGTATTGATTTTCCTTCATCCAGGCCTTTGGTGACACTCTTGAAGAATTCCACTAGGTTTAACAGGCTTGATTTGCCCTTGTTGAAGCCAAACTGGGTCAGGTGAAGAGTTTGAAGGCTACCAATGTCCTTGTTGATAAGGTCCAAGATGGTTCTCTCCGTGGCCTTATAGACAAGGCTAGTCAGGCTGCCTTGGTCGGTTGAGGCCCCCCCCCCCTCTGTGCAAGGGTATTATGGTTGCTGTTTTCCCCTCTGCCAGGACAAAGCCAATACTTAGACTGTGGTTGAAGAGAGTACCCAGTGGTTCTGCTAACTCTTGCTTTAGACTGTTTAGTAAGCAGCCTGGGATGTTATCCAGTCCCATAGAGGCTGTTGAGTATGGTTATGACCAGTTATTTTGAAATAATAGTTAGAGAACCGTTGACAGGTATGCTGTGGGGTATGATTGGTGGAGACAGGGGTATGAAAATATTGCCAAACCTGTCTGATAACAGGTTGGTTATGTTCTCAGGTTCAGTATGAGTGCTACTGTCCACTCTGAATGTGGTGCCAAGCTGGGCCTTCCCTTTTACAATACAGACATAGCTAAATAATGCCTTGTGATTATCCTTAGCTATGGATGCTAATTTCATTTCATAATTAGCTTTAGAGGACATTACAAGATGTCTAATTTGTTTGTTCAAGTTATGGAGGGTGTTCTTCTGCTGACACTGCTCCCTCTTATTCCTGGACATCAGTTTCTTTCTCTTGTTGTATAGTCTGTTTAAGCTAGATGTCCACCAGGGTGGCTTGTTTTTTGTGAGCAAGTTTTGATTCATTCTGGTACAACAGTTCTAAACTTGTTTATACAGACATTTGTGTAGACCTCCTTATAGCAGTCTTTACTGTCAGTAGTGGCAATAGGTTTGAAACTATATATGCCATCACTTAGGAGACTATAGTTTGCTTTGCTGAGATTTTTCCACCTTTTGGATCCTGAGGGGTGGGGGAGAGGGTCAGGTACAATTGTCACACTGAACATGATGGACTTATGGTCAGACCTTACCAGGGAGGGTCTCCCAAATGGGGTGGTGGAGCGATCCCCCATGTTGGTGTGTACTAGGTCGAGGACATTCGAGCCCCTTTGTGAAGGGTGCAGACTAACTGTTCCAGAACATTCATGTTTACAAAGTGAAGGAACCTTAGAACAAGTGTTTGAGCTCATAAATGTATCTCAGTCAATGGAAAGATAGTTAAAATTACCCATGCTTAGGGTGCTTGGTTGTATTATGAGTGACTCATATAGGTCCAGGTAGGTATTGAGTGGTTTTCATGATTTATGTTGGTGGAACTGTACCTAACAATGATGTGGAGAGGGTTTCTCCTACAGTTAGTTGGACTTGTAGTAACTCTAAGGAGTCATCCTGCTGAACCAGTCTTGAGGTGTACTTGTCTTTTATGAAGATGGATGCACCTCCTCCTTTGGTTCTTTCATGTTCATTTTGCAGCCTGAATGTGTGGCAGGCATTATAGCTTTTCATGTCCAGAGTATTGTCTGCTTCCCTAAACCATATCTCTGTGACTGCACAAACATTGACATCTTTCCAAGTAAGAAGTGCCTCTATTGAGTGAAGTTTCTGATTTAGACTCCTAGCATTAATCTACATAACCTTGGGTTTGTCTTTTGAGGATATTTTTATGTCAGGAAGTTTGTGCTTATGACATTCCAAAGAAAGTCACTATGGAGGAGGGCAAGTCCCTTGGCCAGTAACCAAAATGCAAGAGGTGACAGATGAAGACCATCCCTCGCAAAGCAGAGCTGTCTAACATATTATCCCAAGATGACAACTACTGGATCCCCCTGGAGTGACACCAGCAGCAAGCCAATTTTTGAAGTCGATAATTCTTTTGTTTGTATTGAGGCATCATCCTAAGTGAAGCAGAATGCTGCTTAGGACTACGGACATACCTGTCTGGGACATATAATTTGAGAGCTTAGTCAAATATCTCTTCATATAGTCCAATGAGGTATGTCTCAAGTCATTACTCCAACATGGAGTATGACAGAGGTGTAACTGTGGTTGTTGTTCAGAGATTTGAGTGCATGCTTGAATTTGTGGATCCTGGCACCTGACAGGCAGCAGACTGTGCCTAATTCCTTGTACAACCTGGTGAGGAGGAGACCTGTGTGTCTCACTATGGATTTGCATTTGACCAAGACATTGGTTTTGAGGTGTTTTGCCTTAAGGTATTAAGGCGTGAGACACTGATATGTTTGTTTTTATGTGTAGTGGCTTCCGTTTTGACTGTCATGTGTGCAAAAGATTTGCATTTATGAGGTCTCTGTTTTTTTCAGTAAGCTTCTAATGAGTACCTCTGCATATGTGGGTGTATGTGTTGTGCACTTGGTATGTTGAAGAGTTGAAGTGTGTGTATTTGTGCTAACAACCTGTTCAATATCTGTTTCTTTGTTACCTGAGAGAGAGAGAGAGAGAGAGAGAGAGAGAGAGAGATCATTTATTCTAGAGTCATTGTATACTTGCATCTCTCACATATTGCATTGATAAGTTGTAGGAGTACATGGTTATTACTGTATATGATGCAATAGAAACCTAGCTGTGTAAAAACACAAATACTCTTGTTAAGCATATTTAGATGGCCATTGATAGCATAGCGATTTTGTGACAAAAACAACTTAATCTATCTATGAGGGACATAGATGCCACCCCAGAGAAGCAGTGCTCCATAATGACTTTGCTCAATCACAACCTTGACTACTGGTTGAGTGATTGTACAGTTGCCTCTGAGCTGGCACCTATGTCCCTCATGGACATGGCCAGCTGGTACAACTTGCAAAGATGCTCTGCTAAAGACAGCCATCCAACTATGGTCAATAAGGGTACTTGTGTTTTTACACAACTAGGCTTCTACAAACCCTAGTGATACTAGACTAGTAGCCTGATATGAACCTGTCAAGCTATGTGCCTAGGCAGACCTCACAACCTGTTTCCTCCCCACATGGTCTGCCAATGTCATCTACTATAAGTTCACCTGCACTCTTGTGTTAAGTACTGTGTCTTGTAGCCTGTGTACCTTAGATAGGTAGGGGTTCTGTTCTCACTGCAGTCAACTTAGTGTATGTGTGGGTTTGAACAGAAGTGTGTATCCCACAGTTACTTCTCCAGTAATATAGATTGTCAGTATTTTGATACATGCACATGCCTACACATCCATTTCATGCAGGTCTCCCAAACGCTTGTCTCCCACGTGACCTGCTGAAGTCATCTACTATAAGTTCACCTGTATTCCTGTATAAATCAGACTTTTGCTGTGGCATTTGCATTTATTACTGTGTACTGTAGTCTGTGTACCCAGAGAGGTAGGGTTCTATTCTCACTGCAGTCAACTGGGTGCAGGGATGAGCTGCTGTTTGACATTACAGGGAGCATTTTACACCAGCATATGGAACACTGTTATTACCATATTATCCTCACCAGACACTGCTGATGTCACCAGCTATAAAGTGCTGTCTGGTACACTCAAGTCAGACTTGAGCTGTTTTGCTTGTGTGAAGTACCATGTTCTGTACTTTGTGTACTTAGGTAGGGGTTCTGTTCTCACTGCAGTTAACTGGGAGGTGTGTGTGAGCTGTTGCTTGCATTACAGAGAGCATTTTAGACCAGCATGGTGGACACTGCTTTCTTGTCCCCATCAGACACTGCTATTGTGATCAGCTGTATTACATTTTTGGATATGCAGAACTCCCACCAGAGCAAGGAAATTTATTGGCCTGTGGGCCAGGCAGAGGTCAAGTAATTTTATAGAATAAAGTTTACAGTGACATGGCTTTTAATCTAGCCACATACATCATGGCATGGTGTGTAAGCCCTGTGTTACCTTGCTGAGAAAGCCCTCTGGTTTCTCCAGCTGCTACATGTGTCTTGTGAGGTACATGTAAAAAAGAGCATTATACTCTATTAGTGCTCTACAGCAGTTTGACTACAATGCTGTCATACAATCTTAAGATGTCAATATTGTGGTGTGACTTATGATGTGCACAACATAGGCTTTCAATAACAGTTTGGATACTTGATGATCAAAGTTCAGATTGCTATCTAAATGTGCTCCCGGTGCTTGCATCAGTGGGTTTCTACATAGCAGAACTGCTGTCAATGCTGTGATTAACATGGAACTCCACTTTTCAGATGGACAACATTACAAGCACACATTTGATTGTATGCCTTTGTCACCATTCAGTTGTGTGTGTTATTACTATTGGTAGACTCAATGATTGCGCACAATATGCAAGAATCAGCAAACTTGGTAAGCCAGATGTCATAAACTTTAGCCTGAACTGTCAGAAAATACAGTTCAAGCAGTGAAGGGTCAAGCACAGATCCCTGGAGTTTGCTAGTGGTGACAGCTCTACTGGTACAGGTTGATTCATCAACTGTTACATGTTCTGTCAGTGAGGTAATTGTTTACCCATAAACTGACATAAAGTTTAATCCCCAGCTTGGGGGTTTCTCAATGATACCTACATGTGTGATTGTGTCAAAACCCTAGGGCAGTTCACTGTAGGCAGTATGTACTGTCTTACCTTCCTCCAGGCATATCACATGGAATCAATGTGCTGTGACAACATCACAGATCACTTATAGTGTAATCGAGCACAAACTCCTTCCTGATACAGTGCAATACACAGTTCAGCACACCCTTCACACAACCTGTGCTCCCAAGCAAGGGTGTACATCAACATGCATCCACCTGCATTGGGGGGAAAGCACCTGATGCATGCATTTATAGAGACATCCTGATTGTCATCGACTGTGAGGTAGACCAACATGTCATGATGAACCTCTTCTACATGTATACTAGTAATATTCAAGATGTATGCAAAAACCCTGTGTGAGTTGTTAATGCTTCATCAGGTCCATTACATCTGAGAAATGCCCTCAAAGAGATCATCAAGGGCATGCATGATGACAGTATTGTCTTATGGAACCTGAGCAGGTGAAGGTATTTGACAAAAAGTCACACTGTGGTATTAAAGCAACACTGTCAGATGTTATAAACAGCTACAGTATATCATCAAATGGCTAGCACAGTGTATGACATACATGGCATCTCACTATGTTGAAATGTATGATGTGACATCTCTCAGGTGCAGTGACCAGGTCAGTACATCAGGGGTGTGTGCTAGGCCCTTGCCTCCCCCTTAGTTAAGTGATGGACATTACACATGACATACTCATGCTGTGTCCAAACAGGTGCCTGAAGGACTACAGCTTGTGGGCAGTCATTGACTACAACTGTGATGTTAGTATAATACACACAGTATCAACACATACCAGAGACTGCTGCCACAACCATGACAACACCTGCAGTGACAAGACACATGGTGGGATGTGTTGCATCAGGAAACAAACACACCACCCAAGTATAATATGGACATCAAACCTTATAGTCAGATCAATAGGTATGTGACCTGTGTCCTGGATAGAGGGTAAGTGGTATATCCACCAGCATGTGGTCACAGGACTCACTACTCCCTTGATTGTAACACAAGTACTAGGTACATAGAGGACTTGCACATCAGATGGCATATTGACGTAATGGTTCCCAGCTTTCATGACACCAATAACTACAATCCACCCTTCTCCATGTACCTCCCTAAATATGTTCCAGTGACATGTAACTGAAGTGTGCCACCTTTGTCACAGTGAGCTGTCACACAGCTTATTGTCCATACCTAGGTATTCTTTCTGTGGAATATAGATGACTGTCTGATGGTGTGGAACAATAATCAAGTTGTTAAATTGGATGCATGTGTGATACCTGTTCACCTTATGCACACACAGCATACATAGATATTTGACAACATTAATGGCATGTATATCATTTGTGACAGTGTGAATTGTGCCATTGATATATGCCATGCATACAAGGCAATTAGCTTGTAGTGCCCATACTGTCACATGCAGGTATAGCAGTATAGCAGTATCCCTCCTAACACCTCCTGCAGATATTACAGTACCAGGACAGTGTGCATGGTTACCCTCATACAGTGTGGATGTATCATACTAGTTGTCCAGTGTGTGTGTGTGTGTGTGTGTGTGTGTGTGTGTGTGTGTGTGTGTGTGTGTGTGTGTGTGTGTGTGTGTATGCTCATCTGTTATCACTCCATGTCACATATGTTATGTCAGAGGCATGGGATAAGAGGTGGTATTATTCAGATATTGTCCATAGTTGTGGTTGGTTCTTCTAATGTATGCCATGATCCTTTACCTGTAACCACCATGCTAGAGACCTCTACTGAGAGTATACTCATATTCAGGTATATCAATTTGCACAGCTTCCCAATATGCACCCTGCCTCTATTATATATCAGATTCCTGACAGATGTCCTCTGCATTCTTCTTGTAAGGATGCTTATTTCATACACACATTCTCCCCATTGTGATATCACCTTGTGTATCAGTCACAGATAACACATTTTCACTGTACAGTCCATACTGCACCATACAGGTATGTGCTTGGTGTTATTGCTACAATCATCTTCCTTTGACATGCCCCCTCTGCTATACATGCAGCAGTTTCACCTGTACTCTTTCCCTGTGTCCTCATCTGTATGTAGCTATTCAATACACACATTTCCCCTGATTGATTATTTTACCTGGCAGTCCCATGTCCTGTTACAGATTGTAAACACAACTTCAGCACAGTATACCAGGAATGTGATATCACAATACTCTGCACTGTAGGTACATTGTCCTGTACTCTGGACCATATACTTCACATTCATACCTCTCAACTGTCTAGATATTCCCAAGCTGTCCAGGTGTTTTCCTTAGTGAATATGTGGCTTCCTGCCATATCATTAAGATGCCCTCTGGACTGCTGTAACTCAATATTATAGACATTTGGGTGCATACCTCTCAAGTCTCCTGATCTGTGCAGAATGTCTAGTTTTTGTCTCATATTTGTGATCTTTTCCTCATAATATGTTGTTTTCCTGGCAAATCATTGGCATGTCATTGCAGAGTGCAGTCAGTAAATGATGACTGACATTTGATTTTAAAACTTCATCTTCTTCAGAAAGTTCATGCTAATGTGCAACCGATATATTCTGTCAACTTCATAAGTTTGGACATGGAATATTAACAACCTGTCCCTATTTTTTGTCCCCCCATTTTTATGTTTTTTTCTACATTTCTCGCTTTAAGAAGTTGAGAGATTAGTTCAGAATTCTTGAGTAAAGACAGTCCCCGGGATTCATGAAGCTCGGCGCAAGGCCGGTGTAAGGCTTGCACCGGTGGTGCAGTGAATAGTCGGCGTAGCAGCGCCATATGCATAGTAATGAGTGCGCGCCGCAACCACAGACACGTGCGTAGGGCACGTGAGCGAGCCCAAGTAGGATGCGTCCGGAGGCGTGGCCAAGCCAGCAGGCGGTGAGCAACCTAAAGTGCTGACTTCCACAGGCCGCCCGTAATAGTAACCGCACCAGCCAGGGCCCGTGGAGAATGAAACGTACGCAGACTATGCAACATAGTACCCGTCCCAACAAAACGGAGAACCAAACATCAACCCACGAAGCCCTAAGTGTACCCGTCCAAGGAACAAAGGATACGCGTAATACCGTGTCCGTCCCACAATGCACTGTCAGTGGGCATACCCAGTGAAGGTGTACCGCAGCATGTCAGCGCGCCACACCGACATAGAATTAGCGACATGGGCATGGTCACCAGCAGTAGTGAGAGTACACAGCCGGGTAGCCGTGTCGATATAACAACAAGAAGGAAACAAGATACCCTAAACACAGGCAAACATGTGCATAGCAACATGTACCACACCCAGCAATGTGCTCGTCGCATACACATAGGACGGCGTATGTCTAAACGTAATATCCAGAAGCAGAACTCATGCATGCAAATGTAATACACAATAGCCCCATCATAGCATGTATCCCGCACCCATGTACGACCGTGCACCAAACCCAGCTAGCAGCCTTGCGCAGCTACACACCTACACACAATGGGCATACCTGAAATGTGGTAAGAAGTATTGTCTTAGGCAGTGCCACGCGGGCAAATATGTACCCCACATGTTAACAACCCACCTCAGGTACAGATATCCAAATGGCTGCATGTGAATGTGTCGGCAGAATGTGTACATCCCGCATGTGGTATGGACCTGTCGAAACCCCATAGGCGTGCACACGCCACGTTGCACATAACTGTACACATCTGGACAAGGCGGTATGTTCAACACCGTACCAATGATTAGCTATGCAGACATGTCAAACACAACACATATAACGGAACATCTGCCTACCAAACAGGACGCCCTAACAGGGTGCCACAGGCACAGAAGGGGAAGGTGGGACATCACATGTTGAGAGTAGCGTTGCCGGATGGCCAAACACCCACGGCCAACGCAAAGGATGGAATAACATGCATATGCCCGGATGGATGGGTATGTCATAGCATGGGAATAGGCCAAGCCAACCACCATAATAGCCATGTGTACCACATACAAACAGCCAGTAACATGCAGTAGTAATGCATGAAGGCATAAACGACTGTGGGAATAGCACAGGACATATGGCACGTGCCAAGTGTAGATGCATGACACAAAAGTCCAGGATGGGGCCCCCTGCAAAGAGGAACATGTGCCAACCCCACCTCCCACAGATGTACCGGCAGTGAAAACACATGCCAAACACACACCAACACAACCGTCCATCCCACGACCGCAGCGGGGGCTGGTCAAAGGCCACCATGATGCGCGCACAAACAGGGACACGTGTAACCGTTGCCTTAACACCCCCCCGTAGGCCAAAGAATAATAGAATGGACATATGCATGTAATGCTGTGAAGGATGTGTGGTAGTCCTCAGTATCACAGAGGTAGGGACACAGATACACTGTAATCAACCGTGACATATGTGCACTGTAGACAGCATACCTGCAGGTAATACAGAGGTCAATCACGTGCCACAGAAATATACACATGAGAAAGAGGATAGGGGGTAGACAAGTGTGAATGGGACAAACTATGAACATAGGTTCATAGGTCCATAGGTACAGAGTAGGCTATCTACCCAAGGTCAGCCATAACCCTAGGCCATAGTTAGGATTCCTTTGCTAACCCTCCGGTCCGGAGATAAAATGCCTATTATATTGCTGTACCTCTGTCAAGCAGTGACAATGATGTAATCCCTGGGGTATATCTGCAATCCCCCATCCAACGGACAAGATCCCCCCGAACAAGGCTAGCAAGGTTCTCTGCCTCACATGTACTGTGATGTAGATCCACAGCATAGTGAGTGTCTGGGTGACGATGTGTCACTCCAACACATCCTATTAATGACCGTGTCAAGGTTCACGTCACCTGCCCTTGTGGTTCCGAGGGATGTAGATCCAGTAGGTGAAGCATAGTCATCAAATATGGGTCGACATGGCCTCGTATGTCAGGCACAGGTCAACACCGAACAAGAGGTATGTGACTGAATGGAGCAGGAGTCCTAACAGTGGGGCAACATAACACAAATCCCTGACACCCTGCATCTGTCTGACGATTAACCTATGGGGCCTTCCCAGCTGCTGTAGGTGTCGGGTCAGATACCCTCCGAATGGGGCAATGTACTCAATCATAGGTGTAACACGTAATGAGTACAACGAGACGATGACCTACCCTGATCTAGATGTGAATCCCTGCACGATCAGGTGTCCAGCATAGCAAATGAAGGCTGTATGATTGTCTGCTGAGTCCTTGGAGATATATCTGTGGAACCTGCCCTGGACTATGTCATGACAGCCTGTAGCTCTTCACATATAATGAGCAAGGGTGTCATACCTCACAAGGTGTCTGCTCTGCCTTGTAGTAGCCACCTCCTCTCGTTGTACAGCTTGTGTATGGCTGGGGTACACCACACTGGATGCTTGGCATTGGTACAATGAACCACAGTTGGGTAAGGGAATGCCTGATCCATGCAGTCCTGTAGGTACCGGTAGAAGGCATATGTAAGTGATGCAGTGGCTTGAGTACTGTTGACCACTGGCTCAGGGTCCTTAAAGGAGACCACAGTAGTGTTCAGAATTGTGAATTCGGCCTTTGAGAAAGCCATGTGTATGGTAACCGGCAACACCCACAGCAACGTATGTCAATAGCAGAAGCCATTGTCCAAATAACATAGATTAACGTCGGTATTACAATATGTATTATTATACATGTATTGACACGTGTCTGCTAATTACACTTGCAAATGGCCGGTAAGACCGGGCCAAAGTGCCCGTGATTTACCTGGTATGGTGGTGTCATTCCGACAATAAAGTGGCGATGCTTCCCTACTGGGACCTCTGGGGATTAATTAAAGCGGTTGTTAACCTGCATCATTGGATGTACACCATTTGGTTCCGGTTTCGGAAAACATGGTTTCCGTAGCACTACACACTATGGGTAGTCAAGCAGACATCTGCGATTGGTGAACACACAGCAGCAGTCAAAACCACTGGCCACATGGACACAGTCCCACAAGCTCTACACTTTACATATGCACATTGGTGTCCATTGTAGGACCCAAAAATTGTCCCGTATGGAATACCTGCCAGCCTTCATCGTCCAACCAGGAGAAGCGACAGTCGTGACCGCGGCACAGCTAGACATATGCACCACCAGTGTGTTCAATGTTGATGACAACTGTCCATGAAATGCAGCACATATGCACAGAAATCCCCAGAGTTCCGAGTCCATAGAAGTGCGTCCACATCCCAGTCCCGCACACATGAAGGATGTGTAATGGGTACTGTCGAGTGTTGCAGCCAAGGGATCCTGGGTATGTAGAAACAGGGCTTGGTGCCATTTGGCAGATAATCCGTTGTCCCGCCCCGTGGGAGGGATGTGGGCGTAGCACCTGCCTTACTCCCCACTAATAATGCAAAGCATCCACCAGAGAATGCTAAATGCAGGTGTGAAATGTGTACAGCCCTATACCAGTGTCCAGTAGGCAATTCTCATGGATGGACAAGCGTACGACTAAGATGGCACCCATAACTGCAAACCCGGTGGAATTACACAGCCGCAGTAAGGCATAACACAGGAAATACACATAGGGACTACAGTTGACATTCCCCATACAAAGTTGGACCGCCGTAACACTGGCACACAGCACTCAATCTGCCAGCAACAAAATGGGGAGCACTCGCTACCATACTGCGGAACAGATGGGCGACCTGTGGAACACATACTAATGGCACACCAACAACGTCAACTAGGATATGTAAACTATGGCGTCCCCACCTATAAAGAAAACATGCTTCAATGAATACATAGGGGATCAACATGTTCTGGTGGTGTTATGTTGAAAATACAGTGACGGATATTTCCTATTGGGACGTCTGAGGTTTATTTAAAGCAGTTGCTAACCTGCATCTTTGGATGTACACCATTTGTTCACAGTTCTAAAACACCTGGTTTACGTAGCACCACGTAGAATGGGTAGTCAAACAGACATCCGCGATTGGGGAACATACAGCAGCAGTCAAAACCACTGGCCAGTTGGACACAGTCCAGCAACATCTAACTTTACATATGCACATTGGTGTCCATTGTAGGACCCAAAAATTCTCCTAACAGAATTCCATCCAGCCGTTTCCGTCCACCAGATGATGCGATAGCCGTGACTACTGCACAGTTAGACATATGCACCACCAGCGTGTTTAAGGTTGATGACAGGTGTCCATGAAATGCAGGACATATGAACAGAAATCCCCAGATCGACGTGTCCATACATGTGCGTCCACATCCCAGTCCCGCACACATGAAGGATGTGTAATGGGTACTGTCGAGGGTTGCAGCCATGGGATCTTGGGTATGCAGAAATGGGGCTCGGTGTTGTTTGGCAGATAAGCCGTTGTCCCGCCCCTTGGGAGTGATGTGGGTGTAGCACATGACCTACTCCCCACTAATAATGCAAAGCATCCACCGGATAATGCTAAATGCAGGTGTGGAATGTGTACAGGCCATAACAGTGTCCAGTAGGCAATCCCCATGGATGGACAAGCCTACGACCAGGATGGCACCCATACCTGCAAGCCCGGTGGAATTACACAGCTGCAGTAAGGCATAACACAGGAAATGCAGATGGCAACTACAGTAGACACTCCCCATAGAAATCCAGACCACCGTGCGAATACCGGCGTACACAGCACTCAATCTGCCAGCAACAACATGGGGATTACTCGCTGCCATACTGCGGAACAAATGGGCGACCAGTGGAACACATACCAATGGCACACCAACAACGTCAACTAGGAAGGTCATAGGATGTTTAAACACTGGCGTTCCTGCTTATAAAGAACATCCTTCAATGAATCAATAGGGTCTACATGTTCTGGCTGTGTTATATTGACAATACAGTGGCGTATATGTCCTACTGGGCCTTCTGAGGATTACTTAAAGCAGTTGCCAACCTGCAGCATTACATTAACACCATTTGGGTTAATCGTAGTAAAACATGGGTTTCGTAGCACAACATAATATGGGTAGTCAAACACACATCCGCGATTGGGGAGCATACAGCAGCGGTCAAAACCACTGGCCAGATGGACACAGTCCAACATGATCTACACTTTACATATGCACATTGGTGTCCATTGTAGGACCCCAAAATTTATCCGTACGCAATGTCAACCGGCTGCGATCGAGAGACCCAGATGAAGTGACAGCCTTGACTACAGCACAGCTACATATATGCACCACCAGCGTGTTCAAGGTTGATGACAACTGTCCATGAAATGCAGGACATATGCACAGAAATCCCCAGATTGTCGAGTCCATAGATGTGCGTCCACATCCCATTCCCGCACACATGGAGGATGTGCAATGGGTACTGTCGAGGGTTGCAGCCATGGGATCATGGGTATGCAGAAATGGGTGTCGGAGTTGATTGGCAGATGATCCGTTGTCCCGCCCCGTGTGAGGGATGTGGGTATGGCATATGCGTTACTCCACACTAATAATGCAAATCATCCACCGGAGAATGCTAAATGCAGCTGTGAAATGTGTACAGCCCTATACCAGTGTCCATTAGGCAGTTCCCATGGATGGACAAACGTACAGCCAAGATGGCACCCATAAATGCAAACCTGGTGGAATCACACAGCTGTAGTAAGGCAAAACACAGGGAATACAGATAGGGACTACAGTAGAGACTCCACATACAAAGTCAGACCGCCGTGTGAATACCGGCGTACACAGCACTCAATCTGCCAGCAAGAGAATGGGGATCACTCGCTTCCATACCGCGGAACAAATGGGTGACCTGCGGAACACATACTAATGGCACACCAACAACGTCAACTAGGAAGGTTATAGGATGGTTAAGCTATGGCGTACCCACATATAAAGAACATCCTTCAATGAATTAATAGGATCTACATGTTTTGGTCGTGTTAATTTGACAATACAGAGGCGGGAATGTCCCAATGGGATATCTGCAGATTAGTTAAAGCAATTGTTAGCCTGCATCATTGGAATTACACCATTTGGGTTCAGTGGCGGAAAACCCGGTTTACGTAGCACTACATAATATGGGTACTCAAACAGACATCCGTGATTGCTGAACATACAGCAGCAGTCAAACCCACTGGCCAGATGGACACAGTCCAATAAGTTCTACACTTTACATATGCACATTGGTGTCCATTGTAGGACCCAAAAATGTATCCGTACGCAATGTCAACCGGCTGCGATCAAGAGACCCAGATGAAGTGACAGCCGTGACTACGGCACAGCTACATATATGCACCACCAGCGTGTTCAAGGTTGATGACAACTGTCCATGAAATGCAGGACATATGCACAGAAATCCCCAGATTGTCGAGTCCATAGATGTGCGTCCACATCCCATTCCCGCACACATGGAGGATGTGCAATGGGTACTGTCGAGGGTTGCAGCCATGGGATCGTGGGTATGCAGAAATGGGTCTCGGAGTTGATTGGCAGATGATCCGTTGTCTCACCCCGTGTGAGGGATGTGGGTATGGCATATGTGTTACTCCGCACTAATAATGCAAATCATCCACCGGAGAATGCTAAATGCAGCTGTGAAATGTGTACAGCCCTATACCAGTGTCCATTAGGCAGTTCCCATGGATGGACAAACGTACGGCCAAGATGGCACCCATAACTGCAAACCTGGTGGAATCACACAGCTGTAGTAAGGCAAAACACAGGGAATACAGATAGGGACTACAGTAGAGACTCCACATACAAAGTCAGACCGCCGTGCGAATACCGGCATACACAGCACTCAATCTGCCAGCAAGGAAATGGGGATCACTCGCTTCCATACCGCGGAACAAATGGGCGACCTGCGGAACACATACTAATGGCACACCAACAACGTCAACTAGGAAGGTTATAGGATGGTTAAGCTATGGCGTACCCACATATAAAGAACATCCTTCAATGAATTAATAGGATCTACATGTTTTGGTCGTGTTAATTTGACAATACAGAGGCGGGAATGTCCCAATGGGATATCTGCGGATTAGTTAAAGCAATTGTTAGCCTGCATCATTGGAATTACACCATTTGGGTTCAGTGGCGGAAAACCCGGTTTACGTAGCACTACATAATATGGGTACTCAAACAGACATCCGTGATTGCTGAACATACAGCAGCAGTCAAACCCACTGGCCAGATGGACACAGTCCAATAAGTTCTACACTTTACATATGCACATTGGTGTCCATTGTAGGACCCAAAAATTTATCCGTATGCAATGTGAACCGGCAGCGATCGAGAGACCCAGAAGAACTGACAGCCGTGACTATGGCACAGCTAGATATGTGCACCACCAGCGTGTTCAAGGTTGATGACAAGTGTCCATGAAATGCAGGACATATGAATAGGACTCCCCAGGTTGCCGAGTCCATAGACGTGCGTCCACATCCCATTCCCGCACACATGAAGGATGTGCAATGGGTACCGTCGAGGGTTGCAGACATGGGATCGTGGGTATGCAGAAATGGGGCTCGGTGTTGATTGGCAGATAATCCGTTGTCCCGCCCCGTGGGAGGGATGTGGGTATAGCACATGCGTTACTCCCCACTAATAATGCAAATCATCCACCGGAGAATGCTAAATGCAGCTGTGAAATGTGTACAGCCCTATACCAGTGTCCAGTAGGCAATTCCCATGGACGGACAAACGTACGACCAAGATGGTCACCCATAACTGCAAACCCGGTGTAATTCCACAGCTGCAGTAAGGCATAACACAGTAAATACAGATAGGGACCACAGTACACACCCCCCATACAAAGCCAGACCGGCGTGCGAATACCGGCGTAGACAGCACTCAATCTGCCAGCAAGAAAATGGGGTTCACTCGCTTCCATACTGCGGAACAAATGGGCGATCTGCGGAACACATACTAATGGCACACCAACAACGTCAACTAGGAAGGTTATAGGATGGTCAAGCTATGGCGTACCCACATATAAAGAACATCCTTCAATGAATTAATAGGATCCACATGTCATGGTGGTGTTATTTTGACAATACAGTGGCGGATATTTCGTATTGTGACTTCTGAGGATTATGTAAAGCAGTTGCTAACCTGCATCTTTGGATGTACACCATTCGGTTTCAGGTTTGAAAGACCTGGATGTCGTAGCACTACATAATATGTGTAGTCAAACTCACACCGCGATTGGGGAACATACAGCAGCAGTCAAACCCACTGGCCAGATGGACACAGTCCAACAGGTTCTACACTTTACATATGCACATTGGTGTCCATTGTAGGACCCAAAAATTAACCCTATGCAATATAAGCGTGATGGAGGAAGCGACGCTGAAGGCGTAACAGCCATGACTATGGCACAGTTAGACATATGCACCACCAGCGTGTTTAAGGTTGATGACAGGTGTCCATGAAATGCAGAACATATGAGCAGAAATACCCATATGGCTGTGTCCATAGATGTGCGTCCACATCTCAGTCCCGCACACATGAAGAATGTATAATGGGTACCGTCGAGGGCTGCAGCCATGGGATCGTGGGTATGCAGAAATGGGGCTCGGTGTTGTTTGGCAGATAATCCGTTGTCCCGCCCCGTGGGAGGGATGTGGGTATAGCACATGCCTTACCCCCCACCAATAATGACAATCAATGAAAATGCTAAATGCAGCTGTGAAATGGGTACAGCCCTACACCAGTGTCCAGTAGGCATTTCCCAAGGATGGACAAACGTACGGCCAAGATGGCACCCATAACTGCAAACCTGGTGGAATCACACAGCTGTAGTAAGGCAAAACACAGGGAATACAGATAGGGACTACAGTAGAGACTCCACATACAAAGTCAGACCGCCGTGCGAATACCGGCGTACACAGCACTCAATCTGCCAGCAAGAGAATGGGGATCACTCGCTTCCATACCGCGGAACAAATGGGCGACCTGCAGAACACATACTAATGGCACACCAACAACGTCAACTAGGAAGGTTATAGGATGGTTAAGCTATGGCGTACCCACATATAAAGAACATCCTTCAATGAATTAATAGGATCTACATGTTTTGGTCATGTTAATTTGACAATACAGAGGCAGGAATGTCCCAATGGGATATCTGCGGATTAGTTAAAGCAATTGTTAGCCTGCATCATTGGAATTACACCATTTGGGTTCAGTGGCGGAAAACCCGGTTTACGTAGCACTACATAATATGGGTACTCAAACAGACATCCGTGATTGCTGAACATACAGCAGCAGTCAAACCCACTGGCCAGATGGACACAGTCCAATAAGTTCTACACTTTACATATGCACATTGGTGTCCATTGTAGGACCCAAAAATTTATCCGTACGCAATGTCAACCTGCTGCGATCGGGAGACCCAGATGAAGTGACAGCCATGACTACGGCACAGCTACATATATGCACCACCAGCGTGTTCAAGGTTGATGACAACTGTCCATGAAATGCAGGTGATATGCACAGAAATCCCCAGATTGTCGAGTCCATAGAAGTGCGTCCACACATCCCATTCCAGCACACATGGAGGATGTGCAACGGGTACTGTCGAGGGTTGCAGCCATGGGATCGTGGGTATGCAGAAATGGGTCTCGGTGTTGATTGGCAGATGATCCGTTGTCCCGCCCCGTGTGAGGGATGTGGGTATGGCATATGCGTTACTCCGCACTAATAATGCAAATCATCCAACGGAGAATGCTAAATGCAGCTGTGAAATGTGTACAGCCCTATACCAGTGTCCATTAGGCAGTTCCCATGGATGGACAAACGTACGGCCAAGATGGCACCCATAACTGCAAACCTGGTGGAATCACACAGCTGTAGTAAGGCAAAACACAGGGAATACAGATAGGGACTACAGTAGAGACTCCACATACAAAGTCAGACCGCCGTGCGAATACCGGCGTACACAGCACTCAATCTGCCAGCAAGGAAATGGGGATCACTCGCTTCCATACCGCGGAACAAATGGGCGACCTGCGGAACACATACTAATGGCACACCAACAACGTCAACTAGGAAAGTCATAGGATCCTTAAACTATGGCGTTCACGCTTATAAAGAACATCCTTCAATGAATTAATAGGATCTACATGTTTTGGTTGTGTCATTTTGACAATACAGTGGCGGACATATCCTAATGGGACATCTGAGGATTACTTAAAGCATTTCCTAGCCTGCATCATTGGATTTACACCATCCGGTTTCAGTTTAGAATAACCTGGTTAGCGTAGCACTACATAATATGGGTAGCAAGCAGACATCCGCGATTGGGGAACATACAGCAGCAGTCAAACCCACTAGCCAGATGGACACAGTCCAACAAGGTCTACACTGTACATATGCACAATGGTGTTCATAGTAGGACCCCAGAGATTCATCCGTATGCAATGTCAACCAGCTGCGATCTGGAGACCCAGAAGAACTGACAGCCGTGACTACGGTACAGCCAGACATATGCACCCCCAGCGTGTTCAGGGTTGATGACAACTGTCCACGGAATGCAGGACATATGAACAGATATTCCCAGATTGTAGAGTCCATAGAGGTGCGTCCACATCCCATTCCAGCACATATGCTGGATGTGTAATGGGTACCGTCGAGGGTTGCAGCCATGGGATCCTGGGTATGCAGAAATGGGGCTCGGTGTTGTTTGGCAGATAATATGTTGTCCCGCACCGTGGGAGGGATGTGGGAGTAGCACGTGCCTTACTCCCCACTGATTGTGCAAAGCATCCACCGGCTAATGCTAAATGCAGGTGTGAAATGTGTACTGCTCCATACCAGTGTCCAGTAGGCAATCGCTAGGGATGGACAAGCGTAGGACCAAGATGGCACCCATAACTGCAAACCTGGTGTAACCACACAGCTGCAGTGAGGCATAACACAGGAAATACAGATAGGGACTACAGTAGACACTCCCCATACAAAGCCAGACCGCTGTGCGAATACCGGCGTACACAGCACTCAATCTGCCAGCACCAAAATGGGGATCACACGCTTCCATACCGCGGAACAAATGGGTGACCTGTGGAACACATACCAATGGCACAATATCAACGTCAGCTAGGAAAGCCATACGATGGTCAAACTATGGCGTTCCCACCAATGAAGAACATCCTTCAGTGAATTAATAGGATTAATGTCAATTGACCATGGAATACACCTAATCAACATCAAAGACCGCTGGCACCTTATGGCACACAAACCAAGTCACACATAGGTAGATGAAACAGTCAAGCGTAGACATTTTGTCCACGACAGGTCACATATGGTATACAAAGGTTACTTCATAGACATGTAAGCGCTTTCACCCGTAGGCTCCGTGAGACTTACACATAACATAGAAGCATCCAGGCTTTAAATATCCCCCCTTACACTTCCATTTGTTACTTTCTATGCAAACAATGAACATGTAACCACAGCATAGAAAGCACAGCCGCCATGGTAACCACACACATATGTTAACATCTCAGAAAGCATCCTATTAACACATGTATTATATGATATTGTACTATGCCGAATACTCATCAATCAAAGATCTAACAATGTATATGGAAGATATGCATAGCATATCACTGTAATACAGCGGTACAGAACTGAAAGAGTGGACAAATGTGTGTTAACTCTACATCTGTACCTAAACTACATTCCTGTTACGGGGGTTTGATCCACCTGCTTCTCAAAAGAGGCCTCATCAGTGTTCCATCGGTCAGCCCTGGTGTGTGGCCAACCCTCCACCTACTAATCCATCTAAATCCGCATTCTATAGCATAGCTGATGAGGTCCCCCCTCTGGTATTATAACCTAGACGTCGTAAAACACCGAATGTAGACGTATGCCTTGTGATGTGCTCATAGCCGGCCGTAGGCATCGCCAATCCTGCGGCTGCCCAGGGCGCCGCACTAGTAGGGCCACCTGTCTAGTAGGTGTGTCATGTAGGTATACCAAGATGGGGGCACCATGTGTTGTGGTGGTGGGCGCCATGGAGCCCTACAGCCTAGGGCAGCAGTCGATCTAAGGCGCTGCCGTGGGAGGGTAGTACGGTCTGCAGGTATGTGCAGGCGTGCACATGAAACAGCGGTCCACAAGGATTACCCATAGTGGCGACACCTGCACAGATGGCTATAGCGGGACACACACACGGCCATGCATACAGCACAGGTAGACATACACACACCATAAATAGGCAAGTACACACAAGGTGTATGGCGTGTATGGGTACAGTGTCAGGACAGCAAGGATAGCTGTCTGCCACGATATCCAGCAGATGTCTTTAGGGTGTTCTGGAATACGGACGGTGCATGGACAATGAGTGGATATGCAGCGTACCACAGTTATATGTGTCAGCCGTGCAAATATGCGATACATGGGAAAGACAGCTGTCCATGCTAGAGCAGCAATGCGGGCACAACATAGGTGCGTAGATATACAATGACAGAGATACAGGCGGACACATGTGGCAGGCCCGTGAGTGTAATGTACACAGCACCACCCCACCACACCATAGCAGGGTGCACGTGGAGAACACGCTACGGAGGTCGCCAACCACAGCAGGCACACAAGCAGTACACGAGCTGCGTCTCACCATCCACAAACACAGGGATGGCGGCAGGATATGAGTGTTCTGCGTAAACCTCAAAGCCATACCCTATGAACCCATGCAGCTGGGAGCATGGACACACACACACATGTGGCAGGCATGGTGATTGACCACACCCCCCATACCCAACCGCACAACAGTATGACACAGGTATGGAATGCGCTACGTGGACCACCGAACACACCACCGTCAGAGGCACATGTACAGGTGGGTGACAACATCCGTAAAGGAATGGCCGCTGATAGCCAAGGTATGTGTTGCGAAGCGTCTAAAAGCATGTTCATCTGCAGAGGCAGCTGGAAACACACACACACACACACACAGGGAAGGGCCGAACCTACGCCTATCTACATGAACTCACTACAGCATGAAGCATTTACAGAACACGCTACCGAGATTACTGAGCACAGCGCTGTCAGAGGCATACTTCTAGGCGGGTGACATCACCCGTAAGAGAATAGCTGGCAATAGCCAAGGTATGTGTTGCGAAGCGTCTAAAAGCATGTTCATCTGCAGAGGCAGCTGGAAACACACACACACACACACACACACACAGGGAAGGGCCAAGAGTCGAACCTACGCCTACCTACATGAACTCACTACAGCATGAAGCATTTACAGAGCGTGCTACCGAGATTACTGAGCACAGCGCTGTCAGAGGCATACTTCTAGGCGGGTGACATCACCCGTAAGAGAATAGCTGGCAATAGCCAAGGTATGTGTTGCGAAGCGTCTAAAAGCATGTTCATCTGCAGAGGCAGCTGGAAACACACACACACACACACACACACACACACACACAGGGAAGGGCCGAGAGTCGAACCTACGCCTACCTACATGAACTCACTACAGCATGAAGCATTTACAGAACGGGCTACCGAGATTACTGAGCACAGCGCTGTCAGAGGCATACTTCTAGGCGGGTGACATCACCCGTAAGAGAATAGCTGGCAATAGCCAAGGTATGTGTTGCGAAGCGTCTAAAAGCTTGTTCATCTGCAGAGGCAGCGGGAAACACACACACACAAACACACACACACAGGGAAGGGCCGAGAGTCGCACCTACGCCTACCTACATGAACTCACTACAGCATGAAGCATTTACAGAATGCGCTAATGAGTTTACTGAGCACAACGCTGTCAGAGGCATACATCTAGGCGGGTGACATCACCCGTAAGAGAATAGCTGGCAATAGCCAAGGTATGTGTTGCGAAGCGTCTAAAAGCATGTTCATCTGCAGAGGCAGCTGGTAACACACACACACACACACACACACACACACACACACACACACACAGGAGGGCCGAGAGTCGAACCTCGCCTACCTACATGGACTCACTACAGCATGAAGCATTTACATAACGCGCTACCGAGATTACTGAGCACAGCGCTGTCAGAGGCATACTTCTAGGCGGGTGACATCACCCGTAAGAGAATAGCTGGCAATAGCCAAGGTATGTGTTGCGTCTAAAAGCATGTTCATCTGCAGAGGCAGCTGGAAACACACACACACACACACACACACACACACACACACACACACAGGGAAGGGCCGAGAGTCGAACCTCGCCTACCTACATGAACTCACTACAGCATGAAGCATTTACAGAGCGCTACCGGATTACTGAGCACAGCACTGTCAGGAGGCATACCCCTAGGTGGGTGGTATCATCTGCAGAGGCAATGCGGCCGATAGGGAATGAAGACAGAGTGCGCAGTCACACAGCCTGTTACCATCCCAAGGTGGCCGTACAGTAACACGGTAGTGCTGCAGTCGGGAATACCAAATAGCTACGGAGCAGTACATCACGACATGAATACGGGATGCACCACATGACAGTATACCCTATGAGAGGGCATCCGGCGTGCAGGATGTAGGCAGCCAATGTGGCATGACAGCCACATATGAGTCACCTGGATGGTCACCATGGCTATGCAGGATGTCATTGGCCATGGCTACATGCCTAGTAGCAGACATCGGTGCCGACTGTCGTGTGTACCCCCGACAGGTGTACTGGCCATGCCTCTCACACCTAGCGGTTGCAAAGGGAGGCAGACATGCTCACGGGGTATCAACGCAGTCGGTACGGGTGCACTGTACTGTGTGTCCATCTACACAGCTGCTTACTGGGCATGCTCAGACACTTAGAATCGGCACAGAGCAGACATGCATACACATGGGGCGGCGGCATGGGAGGCAGACTGTGCACCGTCGTGTGTCCAGCCACACAACAGCAACCGCCATGCCACAGGCGTGGCAGTTGCGAAGGGAAACAGGCATGCACCGGGTATCAATGCAGTCGGGCGGTGTGCACTGTACTGTGTGTCTATCTACACAGCTGCTCACTGGGCATGCTCAGACACTTAGAATCGGCACAGAGCAGACATGCATACACATGGGGCGGCATGGGAGGCAGACTGTGGACCGTCGTGTGTGTCCAGCCACACAACAGCAACCGGCCATGCCACAGGCGTGGCAGTTCGCGAAGGAAACAGGCATGCACCGGGTATCAATGCAGTCGGGCGGTGTGCACTGTACTGTGTGTCTATCTACACAGCTGCTCACTGGGCATGCTCAGACACTTAGAATCGGCACAGCAGACATGCATACACATGGGGTGACGGCATGGGAGGCAGACTGTGGACCGTCGTGTGTCCAGCCACACAACAGCGACCGGCCATGCTCACACCGTAGTATGTGCTACTGGCGCCGTCCGGCATGCAGGCGGAGTGCACACACCGCAAGTCACGGCCAGGTAAACCCGTACACGCGCAGGGTGGACACACATGCAGTCACATGTACACACACAGATGACAGCACAGGCGCCATGGGTGCAGGCTGAACATGTACACACCGAAGTGAACACTGTAGCTGCTATGCCAGCACCTTGTTATCGGTGCAGCAGTATGCCTCACGGTCCAGAAACTGCATGTGACATATGTCCAGAAGACTATGTGGCGGTGTACGTCCATCGTGCAGAGTACACATGTACTATCAATGATCCCACAGGTGTGATGTAGTCCACCCGTACCGGTATACACGGACAGGCGTGCTCCACACATGCCACGGGCCTGACACAGGTATGACACATGACTGCAGCTGTACCACAGTGAAACAATGTCCGGATATGTCACATATGTGGTTTCCAGGCTGTGTGCATGGACTGCATGCAGGACACATACGAGGCCTGTGATGGACCACATGCATGACACAGGCGTGCTGTAATACACACACGAAGGGAAGGTGGACACATGTCTGTGGTATGCACCCCTACAGGGTGTGGCGGTGTTCACAGGGACACATACCCTTGTACAGTTTGCCTGTGACAGCTGTGATACCAAACCACAGTCCATGTTCCATGCATGTTGACACACATGTCACAACGTAGCAATGCATACACACATGGCAACAGGGGATACATGTGACACGTGTACTGTGCACGGTGCAGCCGTGCAGGGGTGGTGTCTGGTGTCCGTAACACAGTTGCAACCCCCTCCCACATGCATACCCATCATGGGGGCCGTCATATGGTGGCATAGTAACAGCACGCATGGCAGTCTGTGTGTACACCATTTGTTTAAACACCTGTCCACATGCATGTGTGCAGGTGCTGGTCACAGGTGTGTCACACACCGTCCTACCCTGCCATGTGCATACAGTCCGCTATGTCGCCTTTACATGACAGCGCTGCCATGATGCATACCCATCGGCCATGCGGGTTCGACCATATGTCACATTGCCACTGTAACCCCTACCACCACCCAAGTGCAGATATTGGCACAGATGCTGGATACAGTGGTAGTATGCAGGATGCACCACATACCGCTGCACGCCTGCACAAATCCCATGTAGCGGGTGTGGCATTCCTAGCACCAACATGTGTGCAGGAATGTGTGCCCATGTATGCCACAGATCGGGGGAACTATGTGCCACACATCACTGTACACCATGGTAGAGCTCTGTACCTACCTCAGTGTGGGGTGCACCGATGTGGATGGTGTAGTACATGCAACACGTCATCCCTCCGTGTAGACATGTGTGGCCACCACCATGTCGGTGTGTCGACATGTGTGTATGTCTGCTGCCTGTTGAGAGGGTGTATGCAGATATCGTGTTGTGACTGGACACTGACCACACAGGGTGAACATCCCGTAGTGGTGCTGCATTGTACAGCCCTGTCATTTCCATACCTGTGAGCCTTACTGGCCACCTGTGCAAGACCACCCCTGTGACATTGCGCGTCGGTGCATTGTCTTGTGAGGGTGCCGACCACACAGACAGGTGTCCCCATCTGCACACAATGGTGTGTGTGCCATAGAGGTGTACGCCCCGCGAATGCGGGAATATTCCTATACCGGTACAGCATCCGACTGTTGAACACTGTGCACCACAGCTGACAGGTGACACCTGCGGTCAGTAGCCAGCACCCGCAGAATGTCACCATACCTGTACTGTGTCATGCCATGTATGTGATGTCTCTGTCCACCGTAGCCTGTGGCACCGACCACAGGCGTCAGGTGCAGTATATGTGTGGACATGTGCGTCATGTACCGTGTAAGCAATGTTACACTGTATCCGGCTCCGTGCTCCGCAGGTTTATGTGTATGACCTCTCTTCTTGCATTCCCGACTGTCTGTTCTCTACATCACAAAAGCTCTGCACCTGCTCCCATAGTATTCCCACACAGATAAAGTACATGTATACTCAATGGAGTACTACACTGTCCTAGAATCCCCTTGTGTGCCCACTTCCCTATAGGTGCCTTCTGACCCGGTTACGCAGCAAATGCATTCACATCCTCTGGCATGTCGGCGGGTCAATTGCTAGCGACCTCTCCTGTTCAGATGGTGAATCTGGGCGTCCTGGCCACTGTTACAGGTGCCTCATGGACACGGACAAGCCGCACCTCCCCCAATGAACATAATACATGTGACAGGCGCAACTATATAGCCAGACGGGGGGCTGTGCTCTCCCCACCCATGCCCGGCAAGCCCACGCGGGAGGGAGAGGACACAATGCACACCACATACCCAGTGTCACATGTGACTATCGCAAATGCTAATCAAACACATGAACACACTAAGACATACCTGGAGGCACTGTAGGACATGTCACGAACCTAACGAGCCCTCTGAAGCAGACACACAAGCTACTGCCTCCACAAGACATAGGACATGCAACACATGGTTCCCAACGTCAGTGTGCTAACCCGGCAGAGACCCAAAGGCGGCACACACTGCCAGACACACCTGTAATGGGTGGCGCCACTGCCAGACACACCGGCGTCCCACCCACCATACTGAACAAGGGAATGATCACAGTAGGCTGCCTGCGGGCGCTGGAATCGCCACATAACGCACGCACTCAGGTCACTCCGCAGCATGTGCAGGTATGGCGGTCATTGCCCATGCCGGTGTCTCGTCTGGTGGCATACCACCCTGGGATACATTACAGGACACATAGAGGGCCACTCAGATTGTGTAGCCCAGGCGGCATGTCCCTGACCCTGGGCAGTATCCCACCCTCATCAAGTATGATGCCACTACACTGGCTCAATGTGGTCACCCTTGATAATGTCCTGGTTACGGTGTCAGTCTGAGGGATCCGGATTCCATTTACCTGGGATGACATGCTTGGCACGCCACCCTTCGCATGGTATGGCTGGCAGCTGTCGCCCTGGTCTACAAGGGTTTGGCAAAGGCACCTGCCACCCCACAGTGCTCACCGCAGGCACGGCTGGAATGATAAACCTACCACCCCACACTACAAGCCTGGAGAACACACAGGATAATACAGCTCACTGCCAGTGGTCTACAGCCAAGCTGCACACCCTCAAATGCCCTCCTCAGTATGGAGGACATCGATGTCAGTGCTGTGACTGAAACATTGGTCAGGGCTGCTGAGAGCACCCCAGCACTGTCGGGTCATACCCTATATCACGCGTTCAGGACCATAACCGGACATAACACAGAAGGAGGGGGAGTCCCCATTTCCATGATGGATACACACACCTCCATGTTGGCAGAGATGCACGTAGCAGCGGGGAATATCCAGGTGCAATTAACCATGGTTAGGACCGCCCTACAGTTTGTTGCATGCTACAGACCACCCTCCCAATCCCAGGATACCTGCACAGCCGTCCTGAGGACACTGGTGGGTGTGCATGCTCTCACAACACCGTCGTATTGGGTGACATCAACCACCCATACATAGACCGAGAACATTACCCAGGACACAACACCCTACGCCACAGGTCCCAGGTGTTCATACACCTGACTGCTGTGGAACACCCATGCACCATACCCACTAGGGGGGGACGTATACCAGTTCTGATCATCACACATGGGGAGGATATGCTCCACACAGGATGTACATCCCTCAATGGTGATGTCAGACCGTATAGTGGATCCACTGGTAATCCGCATCCTGCACCCAACACCGGCATGGGAGTAGTAAGTGGCGACCTCTCCACAGCGAACCACACACGTCATACGACCGGTGTGGTACCCTACAAGGCCTCCATGCCAGTGGTAAACACAGGCCACACTGCTGAAACCCTTACAAATGCCTTCTCTGAGCACCCCAGGGATGTCTGCACCAAGCGATCATGATAACATCAGGACCTTGTCCACCAAAGGCAGGCACATGGTCTGGTGGACCCCAGCCATTGACAAACTGTACAACAACAGTTGGAGCTAATACATGACAGAGCAATATCAGTACCAGGAAGGCATCACTCATTAATACCGGCGTTAACATACGGTCACACATACAATCATCCAAGGCCGCTTGTGGGAGTGGTACTGCAGAGGGCACATGAGACAACCATAGGGCCTTCCTTAGCTGTGGTAGGGACATGGGTGGGAGCGCACAGTCATGGCCGGAATTACTCCAGAATGGTACAATGGTCACTGAACCCACAGACATTGTCAACAAACCAGCGGACATGTTCCATGCATACATCTACCCCCCCCCAAGAGGGGACGTATCCATCACACCAGAGTCTAGCCTCCCAAACATCTCGTATGCCCAGGAGTGATCTGACATCTGTTAAGCGGTGAACACAGCACCAATGGGCCCAGATGGTGTCCCTGGCTGTGTGCCACTCAACCTCATTGAGGCCCTCGCCCACACATAAGGCCGCTGTGTCATCTGAGGCTTACTACGGGCTGGGTCCCCGCTGGATGGCATATGGCAGCTGTGGTCCCACTACGCCAGGGTAGTGCTCTTATGGACTGTAGACATTCCTGCCCTATCAGCTTGACATGCCTTGTCTGCAAAGCTGCGGCGAGGTCCATACTGGGGCCCATAAATACAGACAGTGGTGTACAGCCAATGCGGAACATACCCACATCGACTTAGTCAAGGGCAGATCCTGCCTCCCAAACCTGCTCGACCTGTCTGGAGGGGTCACTAAGGCCATTGATGGGGTACGTCGGTTTGCACAGACTACCATGACCTGGCGGGAGTGTTCAAACCACACTCCACGTGGGACTCATGGAAAGGCTCGCCAGCGTACATGTGGGGACATATGTCACACGATGGTTTGCCAACTGGATGGAGGTCACACCACACAGGGTTTGTGTTCCTGGTGCCATGTCAGACTCCAAGCTGGTCTCGGGTGGAGGCCCACAGGGCTCAGTCCTGGGCCCCCTCCTGTTCGGCATTCAACCTTCCAATGTGCATGCAAACATAGGGGGATTGTGGCAGACAAGGTATGCAGATGACTGCACACTGGCCACCATACCCAACACCCCATCTGACACGGACATCCACCTGGGGCCTCATAGAAATGGATAACTGGTGCCAGAGCCATGGCCTGATGCTACATGCCAGGGAAGGTGCAGACCTACCCAGTGGGAAGGACATGTTCGCCCCGGCGTAACATGTAGGTGGTAATCCATTCAACATGGTGGGCGTGTTCAGGGACATGGGTACCACACCTGTCGGTAACCTCTGTCGACACACACAATGCCAATGTGGTTGGGAAGACATTCCACTGTGGCCACCTGGTCAGGAAGGAATCACATCCACATCAGGGGAGTTCATTGTACCCCTGTACACTTCACACATCAGACCAATGATTGCGTACAATGCCACATCTGGGATGTACCTAACCTGACACCTGCAGCACTCGGAAGGACCACAAACGTTCCACAACACAGGGATAAAGGTGCTGAGACATGTGTCACACGCTGCCCGACCAAGGGGACTCCGGCTGTATACCTTCCCAGCACGTCTGCTCTGTGGTGATCTGTGCCTGACATACACGGCCATGTCCGACCTGGGTGACATGGACATGTTCCACCTCCTAGGCTCCAAGCAAACACGGGCACAGAAGCGACTGTCAGAAACCTCAACACGAACATGAATAGGGCGTGCTGGGGGAACAGGGTCAACGCCCAGAGGCCCCCTACAACATGGAGAGGATTCCCAGCCCATGTGAAGCAGAGCCCCTGACTGACTTTGTCCAAGAGTAATCATGGCGTGTGGATGTGTGATCGTAGGTATCGCCAGGCATCATCTCTGTGTCACTGCTGGACAGAGGGACAGCGGACCGATGGATGTGGTATCCTCATCCTAAGGGGTGTTAACAGCCACACACACTCTGGCTAGGCTTACACATGCCGTAGGGCACATAGCCTGGTATGTACATGTGCGCCTATGTACCTATGTAGGGGTCCATGCAGGTTGCGGGTACCTGTGGTATGCTGATATTGCCAGATGTGCCTGTGCTACACATGGGGGACTGATAACAGTGCTCCCAGTAGGCACATGCAAGTACACCATAATGGCATACGGGTTAACTGAACCAACATGGTGCTACACATGTAACCGCCACGCATACCGTGTACACAGAACAATGAATGCTGCACCTGCACTACATGGTATGTCTGCTGCATGATGTCAGTGCATGACCCACGTCACATACGCACCTGTCACCTGTCATACACAACCACCGCAACATACACATCGCGTACTATGCGGACACAGGTATCACATACACCTCTCACTATCTTGTCCACCCTGTGCATCAGAATATGTTTGCATAACCGTGCACCGATGGTGTGGATCACGGTGCTGCGGCAGAGGCTTCATCATATGCCCAGGGTGATATGTGTGCCAGGGGCATAGGCTGTACCAATGGATGACATCATGTGTGTGTGTAAGGGCCTGTGCATTTACTGGGCATGACTGTGCAGAATGCATGTGGATGTGGTGGAGCCCTACAGGTGTGTCTGCTGTGTGTGGGTATGTGTGTACACAGTTCAGCCATCTGTGATGCCTACACGGGGTATACTTGGCAGCCCCAGACTGTACAGTGCAGGTTGTATGGCTCACTGTGTCCGCCTGCGGCCACGTGACCCGTGCCTGCCTGGGGTCGCACGGGCACTACCGGGTGGAGGTATGGAGTGGCCACTCTCCGATGACACATGTCCGCTGGAACCGTGTCCACGCTGGGACCATCCAGGGCCACGTCCACGTGGCCTGCTGTGTCCTGGTGTGGTTGGTGTAGCACCAGCTGCACTGCTGCTGCTACCAGCACTGTGTGAGTGGGCATGAGAGGTGGCACGCACACGTCGACCTGCACTAGGTGGTGTTGCTGGCCTACGGCCACGTGTCCTCCGCCTCACCCCTACCAGGTGTTCCAGCACAGACAGCTCACGCTCGCGGATTGACATGCCTCGGTCGAGGATTCCAACCATCTCACCTAATCTCCTATCCAGAACATCGGCAAGCTGCTGTTGAGCATTCGCCAATGACTGGATGTTCTCATTTAAGGAACGGATTGCGGCCCTCTGCAGCCTCTGCCCTTCTTGGTTCTGCCGTTCGGCACATGCCTGTGCCGCCATTACAGTCTGAAACATGCGTCTGGTGATACCAGCTGCTGCACCCTGTACGGCAGGTGCATGTCTACCAGTGCTCCTCCTACGAGCAGCACCAGCCACATGCCTGTGTGGCACATCACCAGTCATTACACTGGCAACATGGTGTGTACCCGCACCTTCTGCAGCCACCACACATTCCTGCTCGGTGCCAACAGACGCTGACTGTCCTTCCTCTATGGGCAGCGGTGATGTGGTATGTGTCGGCATCTGAACCGTGTGCGGAGATGAAGGGGACATAGGTGGGATGTTATCCAATGGCACAGCTTCTGCCCGTGACGACCCTGCCTGTGCCTCATGCACATGGTCATCACCGCTAGTATCTGTGGAGACACTAGCATCAGATGGACCGGGAACGCACCTACAGCACCTGTGAATACAAAGACATACCGTAAGTTACATTACACACACGCAGACACACACACACACACACACACACACACACACACACACACATGCGGACACACACACGCTGACATACACACGCAGACACACACACATGCAGACACATCATGCATGTGATATTGCAGGTGGCATGCAGCATTCCCACACCACAGCCCAGTGAATGCAGCCCAGACATTGATAGTGGTAGTATGCATACTGCCCTGGAGTGCACACTACATCAAGCAGGTGTCTTTTAGTAGGCTTGCAGTACACACATTCATGGTAGTTTGCATGCATCACCGTGATACACCGTGTGGCCACGGGCGGGTTAACAGTACACATGGCTGGCGTCACTATGTCATGTAAACCGCAAACATGTGCGGTATCATGTGGACATGTGACAATGGTGTCCCACCACATGCACCACATCATAACGGATGTCACAGTGCAGTGTTATGTGTACAGGCTACAGATAGAATGCATGTGTAACAAGGATGTCTGTGCAGGTGTGGTTGGTGTGAGCTGTGTACATAGCTGTACAGTGGGGAGTACGGGCACTGTGCCACTGCATGGCAGCAGGACACAGGTATGTTTCTGTGCGATGCGAAACCTGGGCGCATTGCATTGCCATGTCTGCAACTCAGTCATGCTGTTCCACAGCACGTATATGGTAGACATTGGTGGCACCTCTAATGGCTGCAGACAGGCATTCCATTTGTCTGGTGTACCACATCAGATGTCCAGGGGGTCCACTACAGCTATGACCGCACTATGTGTGGACAGGGTGCAACGGTGACTACCCACTGCGGATGTACTGTGTGGCAACATGCCTGTAGGTATCACCCATGGCCATGTTTGTCTGGTTCATGGACAATTGTGTGTGATGGGCATCGTGTACACATCCCTGTGGTGGCCCATGTGTCATACACCCGTACTAGTCTGAGGTGTCACATTCGAAGGCTATGCAGACATTGTGGATGTCTGCTATGTCGTCGTAGGTCATGTCATGGTGTGACAATGTTGCGGACAGACCACCACGTGCATGGGACATGTCATGTGCCATGTCACAACGTGTGCACCAATGCAGGGGCATAGGTCACAGTGGTAACACCTGTGTGCTGGCCAGATCACAGCTCACTATGTGGTACTGTGTGCGTACCGCAAAGGCATACCGATGCATACTACACATGCAGCCATTGTGGAACACCTCCACCATTGTATGCATAGCTGACTGCACATATCACACCGATGGGTTATGTGGTGTCATGCCGGTCTATACTAACGGTTGTATCTACTGTACATGGGTGGCGTGTGTCGGGTGGTGCAACCTGTATACCGTGACTGGGGCAGACCCAGGTGTGCATGTCATACCTGGACACATGGGGAATATCTATACACCGTATCATGCCTATTACTAGCAACAGTCTCACCTGCGACAGACCCATGTCTGTGCGACATGCCAGAGGTACCTGTATAGGGCGACACAACAGTATACACATTATCCATTACTATCGCCATGGTAAGCACTGTGCATGTCACATCATGCACCTGTGTGTTAGCATGTGCTATGCACATGTCTGCAAACACAGCGTAGCATACTGTAGTATGCAGCTTATGTGGCCATATACCTGGCATGTGTTGCTACATTATGTGGTGTACTATGACACCCACACCATCGTCAGTTATCATACAAACATGCAAGACTGACTTACCAGGCAGCTCCAGGCTCGTTGGTTGGGAGACACCCACCTCCACGATGGCAGCGAGGGTTTCTGCATGTTGTTCCTGGGTGTCCCCAGACTGGCCAGGAGCTCCTCCGTGTGTGTGAGTGGGGGCTGGGTTGGTGGCCCACCACCTGTCCCACCTTGTTGTCTGGCGATTGCGGCGGCACGCTGTTTCGCGTGCCGTTAGGTCTGCGCAGTCTCTGCGGATCTGCCGGTAGGTGCGGTTGTGGCCGCCCACGTTGTTCACCCTCCTGCACAAATCCTCCCACCGTCATCACGCTGCTGTGCCTGTAGTGGCACATGGCTGAAGAGTATGTCGTAGTTGTCGTGGAGCAACGGTATAATCACTTCATCCTCCTGTCGGCTGAAGGCAGGCAGCCGGGAACGTGGCATTATCTGTAAGACATAATGATGTTGACAGGTCACATTTACACTGCTGTACTGGCATACTGCTGGACATACATTGCTATGACATGTACAACATCTGCACAGTAATCTCTGCGATGCATCATGGCAGTGACACAGCCGACGTGTTGCCGTCACACCATTGAGCAGTGGGTCTCATATCATATCTGTGTGTCACCTCATCACACTGTACACGCACCATGTTGATGTTAGCCTGCTGTGGACATGTGTACCTGCCTGCACCTGTGTCCATATCAGTTGGCACAGGTCCCCATGTGACAACAGTTCTACTGTTCACCTGGATGCTGTGTATATGTCACTAGGCATCCCGTACGTGGCCATTATGAACGTCAGCGGTGGCACTGCACACATACACATGGACACCTGTACATGCATGTGTTGTGCCATGTACATCCACACAGCACTGTACGGGTGTTGGGCAACCTGCCACGGCTCACCTGTGTTGCACATGTGATACACATGGGACAATGTGTAACCATGTGACATTAGCAGGAAAGGTCATGCATAGCATGTGCGCAACGCACGTTGTCCACAGCAACACACAGCACCTGTAACACCACAGGGTGCATCACTGCCACATTACTGCTGTGGACGGTTGATAGTGCAAGTGCCTTTTGTCCATCGCACCATGTAGGACTGTGATAGCACCTGCAGCCTTGCTGGGCAGGGCTGCATGGTATGGCAGGGTATGTCACATACATGGCACTGGGATGTGACCCACCTGGGGGTACTGATATTGGCAGGGTGGCTGTCCATTCCATATGTCATTGCTATGTGTATATGGACATTACACATGTCTATCATCATGGTGTGGACACTGGCCTTCTGCAAGGTAGGCTGCACGCTGCTTGGTGGGGGTGTGTCTGGTGCATGCAGGTATCGCACATCCATGCATACACATTAACCCTGACAGGTGCTATGTGCTGCGATATTGTTCAACACAGTGCTGTATGTGCCCACACACTGCTATCCTGTGCACATGGATGGTTGCCTGGACTGACATGGGTACCACATATGTCTACATCCAGTGCCTGCTGCCACCCCCATGTCTGCTGGTGCACCGCACAGCGCCATCCCTCCCACGGGGAATGTGGTGTTGGGCACAGCATAGGTATCCATGTATGGGGACAGGGATGTTCACATAGCAGGGGCACTGATGGTATCGTCGATCTGACCATACCAGTATGACGCAACCCGCACACATACAACCCTTGCAGTATGTTGTTCGCAACACTGACACAGCTATACTGCTATGCTGGAGACATTCCCAGACGTACATACACAGATGCGTGCACATCTGTCTGTGGCATGGGCTGGACTATTGGTGTGGTTCGGCACATAACGTGTTTGAGTGTGGCTGGCGCAGACCGACTGTGCACATGTCTACACAGTAAGCCTGTTGTACAGTAGCCATTGGTGATGTGCTGTGCACATATCAAATCTGCACATTGTGTTGGTGTCTGTCTGTCCACGGGCCAGTGGTGGGACACACAGGGGTATTGGTGAACATATATGCATGCAACCCTGTACTGCTAGCTTCTCGGGTGCTAATGTGTCATAGACATGCACACCGTACCTGAACAGGTGGTAGTGGGTTGCCACCCGTACCCATCTCCTCTTGTGAGTTGCTATCATCCAACACCCTCTTTGTATTGTATGTTCAGGCTATGCACCTGTGTGGGGCATGTGGGCATGCAATGCAGTACTGCGTGCCTTTGCACCCATCGCAGAACATGTCACACAGGTACACTGGCAGCCGTACACTTCACAGCTTGATGGCGGCACAACACATGTTGTACACACGTAACACATATCCTGTGGGACATGGTCAAATGTACAGGCATGTCCAACAGTCACGTACCACTGCTACCCCTACATGGCGGCTATGCAGGACATGTGGCGGTACAGCAACTGTCACATGTACACGTGCAATGCCCCCCTACCTACATCGCGTGGTACTGCCTGTGGGGCATGTGCGTCTGCATCCATGCTATGGCCATAGATGACAGTTGTACATCGATATGTGCAACATACCTCATTGGGTGTTCTCATGTGTGCATGTTCAACATGTCTACGCATTGTTTGTGTCTGTCACACAGTCATTGTTGTACATGGTTTACATGGCAGCCATGGCGTACTGTGTGTGATTCCAGGTACTTCATTGGGATACCAGCATTGTACATTATCACGGCGTATTCCAGCCATCACGTAGCCATCCTAGCTGACACTGTTATCCAGCCAGTGGGAGGTGTTCTGCCATCTGCACATCGTCACACAGTGCGAGGGTGGCTGACACCCATTCTGGGGACAGGGTTCTGACCGCTGTGGATGTGTGTGATGCTGTCAGCGACCATGACTGCGCCAGATGGTCACATCTGGATGTGTAACATTCACAACACACACCTACCTTCACGTAGCAACACATCATCCACAACAATGGACATTCCTGCCAGAACACTGTGTGCAGTATGTCTGTATGACCACTGCAGGCACCACTGGTGGCCACCAGCATGGCTGCCAACAGCACCAGTGTGTATCCCGTGTGACCATGGGTTACACCATTCACAACACACCTGTCTCAGATGACCCTGTTGTGGATCACAGTGCAGTTCCACACATCATGTTACACTATACATCATGCACCGATATGTTGCAGGCGTGTGAGCGGCTGTGCAACTCAACATATGCACACATGACACATCACCTGGTACAGCGTGTCTGTCTTACCACACGTTATTGTGACCACCCTGTGATGGCATTGTACAGGCTACGTGGACTGGGACATGTGATGGCTCACAGGTATATTCACCCTCTGGGTGTGTGTCTAGCCAGGTGTACAGTAGGCAGTGGTCTGCACACGGGGATACTGTACATTGGCCTACTCTGTCACTGCGACTGTTGACTATGCTCATACTGTACTTATGCAGGCATGTGGTATCTGACCAGTATGACAGTCGTGGTCGACCACACTACTGTGGCACACATGACCTGCGGACATCTGCCTAGGGTGTGGAGCCCACATGTACATCTTCACATGCTATGCTGCCTCTGCGGTGGTGTCACATGTCTGTCTCCAGCAGGGCTGTAACAGGCAGGCACGGCATGCAGTAATGTGGGACAATGCTTGCACCTTCCACTGTGCTGCACACAAGCAAGGCACGCACACTAGTGCATGCCTGACATTTATCTGCGGTGCCTGGGACCTGCCTCCATGCTCTGCACAGCACACCTGCCAGTCCAGGTTGTACACGGATCATACCTCCCAGGCACATACCTGGACTGCAACACACACAGGTGAGGGATCCCACATCACACAATGTTTTACACACATACTGTATATTTTCCAAACACAATGCATCGTAGGTACTCCATGTTTGGATACCCATGTTTGTGACCGCTAGACACATTGTAACACGCAACAGAGAGTACACTGTACACCACAGGTTACATGCTGGCTGTGTTGTCATACTGTACATTGCACCTCGGACAGCTGCTACTGCCATGTGCTGACAGCAACCCACACTTCCCTAGTATGGACTCCCATGTACCCACACATGCTTGGCCATGCACTCCACCTAGCTGGGTGACACATTACACAACACATACCATACCTACACTACCCTCGGCATGCACCATACCTCCATGTGTCTGCTGTGTTAAACCTAGGGATATCCCCCCTCTGGTAGATGAACATATATGCTTCACGGCCCTGCTAGCCACACCCTGGACACACACCCATCGCAGCATACATGGTACATGTGCTCTACAGCTGGTACTACTGACGTCTGCTGATGGGGGTGGTTAATGGCATGGCACCCCAGCAGATGGACAGTGTACGTGACTATGCTGACACATATCACAGTGCACTTCCACAACATGTACGCAATGGTAGGGACCATGCTATTCCACACAGAGACATGGCGGTACTGGCCTTTTCACAGATGCCACGGTGGTAGTCATGTTCCATGCACATCTGCTGTATGGGCACATGTGCTGGCTGTTGCACGGTGAGTATATTCACATGTGTGGGGTGCATCACTTGACAGTCATGGTGGGTCCTCGTGGTCCATCACATGCTCCAAGGCTAGCTACCTACACTGGACTGCCGCACATTGCAGTGTGGGCCCTCAGGCAGTGTGGTGGTATGTCTGTGTTGTTTGGCTACATCCACATTCGATGTAGCGTACAACAGTCACCCAGGCATTGCCGACTGAGATGTTGTTGGCAACATGCCAGGCAATGGTGTACCTACCAACAATACACACTCTCACTCACTACAGGGTTGCAATCCATACATGGACATCGCAGTGTCCCTGTGGACACATACATGGTACTGCCATGCACACGTTATGTCCTAAGACACTGTCCCAATGTCACCTTCCGATCTCCCTAGCTATTATGTCCCGCCAACCTGTTTGGTATGTGTCTCCACAGCAGCCCACTGAATTAACTGCTAGCCTGTTCTTGGGCGTTGTGTACCTTGACCACCACACTACTGCATCTATCGCACTACACATGGGTGGTACTGCATTGCACGTGTGGGACTGCATTCGTACACCCATGACTGGACCATTCAGTATGGCACTGGGGCACGTCCTCACATCCGTGCTTCACACACTCATTGATGACCTCCATGCCTTTACTGGCACCCTTGTTGGGCCTCTGTGTGCCACAGCACGCCACATACACATGCTGGCCACCTGTCATACCATTGCATGGGTGGTTGGTGTGGTACAGAGGGTAACAGATCAGACATTGTCCCCGCATTGCCCTTCAGCACCATTCCACATTCTGGTATTGGCAATGTACACATCCACCGTCACATCATACCCTGTGTCTCAGGATGTTAGGCTATATGAATCCTGGACAGGACACACAGTGGTGCAAGCATATCATGCTACCTACTACATGTCAGGTACATGTGGCATTACACAGTCCTCAGTCATGTGGCCCCTCATGTTCACTATTTGCTTACATACACAACATGCTGTCACAGAGTACTGTCCATGCCTAGATATCCCACATCTACCTACCTGGCACCATTGTAGCTCCTCCAGCTCATACTGATAACAACCATACAGGTGTCGGTGTGGCAGATACATCGTGTGGATGTCATTGCGTCAGGATACATCACACATGGTGCATGCACATCACCTTTGCATAGCAACAGTCATCCACTGGGTATCACATGGATACTGTCCCCATACATGCATATCACATTGTACATGGTTGCTGTACACACACATGCCCCACATGGTGCTGTGGTTGCCATATTCCACTGTGGCATGGGTACACATCTGCAGGGCCACACATATCTGTACTGTGTGTGTTGCTGGTACATAGGTAGCCTTTGTACCTGTGCCATACACACATCTACACACGGGCAGGGTTACAGTAACACATTTGTGGTGTACCTTCCACAACGGCTACGACTTTACATGGCACGGCATTATCATGCCGTGATGTATGCCAGGCTCAGACAGTTTACATATGCGGATGACAGACGGGGAACACATCTGTACTCATCTGCGTACCACATACACAGGGGTGTCATCTACTCTGACATGGGCCATGTCCTCCGCATTAGTGATGCATGTCGTACTCATACATGGCAATTGCAGTGGGCGGGGTGAATGGAGCACTCCTGCATATGTGCACACATGCCACATTGCATGGCCTGGGCTTCTGTGTTACTTCCGCAGACACAACACACACCATGCTGTGGAACATAGGTCCTGTGCACATCCCACAGGGACACACTGTGGCACTGTTCATGTGATAGCTCCCTTGCTGATAGGGTGACACATAGTCATGGTACCACCACAGCAGCAGTACTGTGTAGACATGCAGTTGACATCCACCTCTGCTGTTCAGTGGACAGTACCATGGGAGGTGACACTACTGTGTACACTGCACATGTGTTTACACATGGACCTGCCGGACTTCATTGTTGCACACATTGCACCTGCTACAGATCGTTTGGACATGGTTACTTGGTGTTCCTTCCATTTCGGTGGCTATTCTGCTACTACTCTGTCCCATATGTACAGGCCATACATATCCTGTTAGTGTACATAACACTAGGCCATACCTCCATTATGCATGCTATGCCTGTGATACTGTGTATGATGTCTGTCATATCCACCATGACAGCTTTACATTACACATACTTGACATAGTAACCCCTACTGCGAGGCATACGTGCACGTCGTGCGCACATTACATATGACATCGACGGTATATGCCCATACACATGTGTGCTGTGACAGTATACATACATGTCCTATCCTGCTGTGGCACTTCCTTGTTGGACATCCACTGCCAGCATCGGCATGGGTGGTGGCATTGTTCTGTGTTATGCCCCCCTGTGGCAGCCCTTGGGTTATCCTGGCTGTGTACATGATGTCCCACTGCTGTGCACACGGTGTCCACAGTCGTTGGTATGCTCAGCGGGATAGCACTACATAACCACCTTTCACCACTCTCTGCTTTATGGACAGGTATCCTTACTTACAAACACCGTTCACATACAGTGCAGCTTCGTCATACACATCATGCGTTACACACAAGTACATCTCGTGGGTTCTACATACCTTTCCTGTGTTTCCTTCCATTTTCCATTGCGAGTCTCGCTATAGCGTTGTCTCTCACTCGATCCGTTTTTTATTTGTGGTTTGGTATGAGCATACAGTTTGAATATCGTAGGAGTCATCCTTATATCCGTCGTCACCTGCGACATGTGGGTTCATCACACCAATAGCTGTTCCTCGGTGTGTACTTGTGCGCATATCACCTGTGCATCTACTCCATTCGTACAGTACGCGTCATAACTAGGGCATGGTTCATTCCTCGCCTGGGCGTTGGTTATTTGCACTACCTTCGTGGAGATGGTCTATATTGTGTTATGTTATGTGTGACTGCAGCCGCTATGTGTGGCGTCAGGTACATTTCGCAGTGGTGTTAGCCGTGGATTGTGTGTGTTGGGTATGGTATTATGTTCGACATGTGGGTGTCCCTGTCCTGGCGGCGTCTGTCGATGGCGTTTTGCATTCGGATGTGTAACATAGCTCTTGTATTCCTTTAAACAACGGATGCAGGTATGCATCCGCTGCTGATAGTGTTTCCCAGACGAGATGTTGCGGTTATGCCGCTGTCATTGACTGCCTGTATGTTTGTGCTGCTATTGCGGCTTGTATCCCTTTGATATGTGCGATGGGGTATATCGGCGGTTGTGGGTGGCGGGTACGGGTTGTGGGCCTTGCATTTCTACATACATGGTATGCTTGTGTGTGTGCTCCATCCCTGCCTGGGGAGCTGGCAGTTACCTGTCTGTTGTTCTGGGAGTGTAGGTTGTGTTGATGTCGTCTGGTGTCGGTATCGCCTGCATGTGTGCTTCCTGCATGTATTCCTCCGTCACATCGGTAGTATATCTGCGGTTATTAAATGCGTGCCGACTATCCCTTGGCATTTTGTCCCGGATATTTACAGTCATTGTGGTCCTGTACTTGGGACGGCCTGTATGCTACCGGTTGCCACCTATTCGTGTGGCGATTGCTTGTTTGACACTTGTAGAACACACAGCGGTGTTTACGGGCCGATACATAGCCACGATCGGTGCCGGGGTAGCACATGCGTATTTCCGCGGTACATGACTATTGCTGTGTAACGTTGCCGACGTATCGTTTTGCAATTAACATATCGGTGTCATACATACGGTCATGGTTTGTACATACGTCCTTTGCATTTCATGTTGGCTATATTCCTGTGGTACATTCTGGGACATTTTCGCTTTGCATCGTTTTACGTCGCCACGCGCCTAGCCAGGGAGAGGCTCTCAGTACTACTTTGGGGGTACTGCTGTACATACGCCTGTGGTTCCTATACTGTATGCCTACACATGTTATTCCACTCCGCCTGTCACATGGCACCTACATACACATTTTACAGTGGCACACACATTACACTCGCACAGCGGAACACACGACACCCTCACCGCACACATACACATACTGCCGCTGTCACAGGGACGGTTGCACACAGTACCTGCGTTGCCCGCATCACCGGTGGCGGTGTCTACCTCCACCCTCATATCCTCATAATATTACCCGCACATGTACTGTTACTGTACCGTGGCCTGGCGATCATCCCGACTCGCGATTATGCATTTAGGTAGGTTGACCTTTCCATGGGTGGCGTTTCCTGTTCTGTCAACCCTCCTGGATACTCAGGTTGTCGTTCACTATGTTTACTATGTACAGATATCGCGTCTTACTTCTCTGTCACCTTGCATCCCTCTGATTCCCTGTCTTACCTGTTGTACTTTATATATGTGTATGTGTACATATATTTCTATGTGTGTAATGATATCTATCTCCATATCTGTGTATGCACATATGTACATATGTATACACCTTGCGTGACGTGGCAGCATACAGCAACGCCGTCTGCTGTAGGACCCGCGTACGGTTAAGGTGTTGGCGTTCCATGCTCTGCTGGCTGTTGGGTGTGCAGTGTTTGGGTGCTGCCTATGTTGGAGTCACACATGGGACCACCCATACGGTACACATTACGGGTGGCCATGTTTGTGTGCCGTCCATTTCACTGTGTGTGCGGGTAGGGAGGTGTCAGTCCATGGGGCCTACGCTGTCAGAGTATGTGCTATACGTTCCCTCTTTGCCAGGGCATAGGCATATTGGGTACGCCTCCGTCTGCCTACTGGGGCTGGCACAGTGTGTTCATGGCGCTGAACCCTCTGTGCCTGTGCTTGCCTTGGCAGTTGTGGTGGGCTTTGTGGCCCTTCACCATTATGTCCCTGCAGCAGCTGTTTCCTCAGGATCATATTATGTAGCATGGCACATACTATGAATATGTGGGCACATGTGCCTGGAGAATACTGCAGGGCTCCACTGGATGTATCCAAGCACCGGAACCGTGATTTCAGCATCCCAAACACACGCTCTATGATTATTCTGGTTTGTGCGTGTGCCTCATTATGGCGTTCTTGCATGTGTGTGTGTGCATTTCTGATGGGTGTCATCATCCACGGCTCCAGTGCATAGCCAGCATCCCCCACAAGGTGGCCTTGTGTGATGTCCCCCCTGGCGAATACCTGATACAGCTGTGAGGCATGCCAGATATGGGAGTCGTGGTAGCTTCCAGGGCTGCCAGCACACACATCCATGATAATGCCCTGCGCATTGCACACGACCTGGCAATTGATGGAGGGAATCCCTTGCGGTTTATGTAGCGTCTACCCTGCTCCCCAGGTGGTGACTTGATTTGTATGTGCGTACAGTCTATCGCACCCAGTACCTCCGGGTATTGTGCCACACGGTGGAAGTGGCGCATATTGCTAGCCAACTCCTCCTGAGATCTGGGGAAGTATATATACTCATGGGCATGTCGTAACATGGCATCCAGAAACTGGTGTAGTACCCTGGATGCTGATGCCTGTGAGATGCCCATTATATCCCCGGTTGGCCTTTGAAAGGTACCTGTAGCCAGTATTTGCATGCTTACACATACCTTTGTGTCCACTGGGATGGGCTCCCCTCTGTTGTTTCTTGTTCTCAGGCGTGGCCGGCACAGCTCCGCTATTTGCTGTAATGTGTCCCTGTCCACCCTGTAACGCTCTACTATCTCCAGGTCTTGTAGCCCCTGGTAGGTTACCCTTGGTCTGAACACTCTCCTTCTCCTCTGAGGCCTACGGTAGTTGTCGGCACCCTCCTCCGCAACTCCGTCTGTCTCTGACACATGCTGATGTATCACGGCCACGGCGGCACCCAACATATACATTTTAAAAGTTCCCCGTGTGTTTACACCTAAAGTGCGGCATTTGGGAAGACGCGCTGTGTGTTGTGTGCATTCACACTTTATACTGTTGTGCTGTACACCTGGTGATGTCACTGGGTGTGTCTGTGCGGCCGTATCTGTGGATTATCTTCCGTGTTTTACCGTTGGCACTGCAACGCTGTTGCCTTTGGTGTTACATTACACTTGCCTGCATTGGTTTAGCTTTAGACCTTACCTTACTGTTTCTGCACGTTGCGCATACTATTTCCTGGATTGCATCCTGCAGAGCCCTGTCATGTGTCATTTCTGGGACATGGCATATCATGCATTTTGTCTGCCGCCGCTGTTATGCTACCTCTCTACTTGGCTGTGCTGTATCGGTTCTTCACTCTTTGCAATTCTGCTACATCCCCTACTTTCTTTGCATTCATATGCCTCCCCTATCCCGTTTTGCGGGTTTCTGCATGCAGAGTTGTCAGCTGCCGCCAATTGCCCTTCGTGGGTTGATTGGTGTTGATTGCTCATTACGACTCCAATTACACTGCTTCCGCATTTCCTCATATTCTCCGCATCACCTTCCTGTATCCGTTGTTGTTGACAGGGCGGCCGTCACATGACTGGGTTAGGGGAACGTAGTCATCCTCGTGCACATGCATCTCTGCGCGCATTGTGTACTCTCAGCACAACTATTTCCCCACACGCCGGTCCTGCTGCTGTGATGTGCATTGTACAGCCCATGTTTGCTGGGCTCCAATGTGCTTCCTCCTACAGTGGCACACCCCTCTGCAGTTGACATGTATTCCCTCTGGGCCACTCCTCGGTGTATTACCGCTGCGCCATTTGGTGCAGCCTTATGCCGGTGGGGGTTTTGCGATTCAGTATTATCTGCCTCATTTGCATGGCATTGACTACTAATACATAGTTACGGCGCCGAACACTGCCGCCACTCCTTGGCAACCCTTGCGCCGTGGTTGTGGCTTTCCATGCATACTATGGTGTATTGTGGCTGTGAAGCTGATGTGTATTATACTGCTCTTTTATGACATTGTCATATTATTTCATTGTTTTGCACCTTCCGCGGACATGTCCTGGGGTTCTGCTGTGGTTTCTGCGGACATACCATTTATGTCATTATTTACATTTTGTGCATGTTTTCTTTTGACATTCTCGGTATCTTTCGCCATTGGCATATTGCAACAGTATGATACCTGACGTTGACAGCCTTCCGTTACTCCTATATCATGTTTGGATATATGTAAACCGTTTTTTTTGGTTTACATTGCCGTGCCCTTATGCTACGCCTGTGCCACTTCGTGGATCGCTATATGCCTTCATTTGCATGGTGCAACACCGCACATGGGGTGTTTAACATACCTATGCCAGAGGCGGCGCAACTCAGGCGCACACTGGTAGTGCACATGGAATTGGATCGTACCTGAATCGCTCTGCGGCCATATCTGGCGTTGTGGCGCCTACGCTATGCGTGCGCCTGGCGCAAGGTTCATGAATCCCGGGGAGTGAGAAGTATTTTTGTTTACTCCTTGTAAAATTAATGGGTTTCTGGCAAATTGCTGTTGATTGCAGTCATTAAATAATGCCAAGTATGTGATTGTGAACCCTTCAGAAAATGCTTGCTAATGCAAAACATGTTATTCTAGAAACTTTCTAAAACACATACACATCAGTTTTCAGTAGCTCAGTAGTTTGCATTCTAGTCTTTGGGGCTAGAAGATCAGAAAGCTGTAGGTTCTGTTCATACACACTAGATAGATGGGCTAATTTTTCAATACTGGTATTGCTACACAGCACAAGGGGGTGGGGGTATGCTGTACTGCTGATTGTGCTGTCCTTTGGATGAGATGATAAATCAAGGTGCCATCTGTCTGAGTTGGTGAAAGCACAGGTCGACATAAATAATCCAAACGCATTTATCAAAAAAGAGTAGAGTAACTATTCTGCACAAATTTCCCATACTTAGTATGAATACCACTCCAGGTTTCCTCTAAAAAGAGGCCATTAGCTTAGTGAAACTAACTTGTTCAAAAAATATAAAAAAATGAAATAAATATTTCAAATCTATTTGTCATTTTTTTTTGTCTTTGATTCTTTTTTTTTTAAACAAGAAACTGTTTTATATCACTTCTGACATAAGCAATCATACATTTATATAAATGAAAACAAGATGTATTGACATATTTTCAGCTCCAAACATTATACATTACTTGTAATATATTCAGTCATGGACAATCATTATAATGGTCATTCATTTCTTGCCTTCCCTTAAACCTTATTCCTCCTGCAGAACATTATTCTGCATAAATTGTTCCTACAATTTCCAATTTTCTATGTAATTTGCTAATACCTTTTTCTAAAGATCCCACTTCCAGTTGTTTTATCTCTCTTGCATTATTCACTACTTCTAGTACAGTTAGTTTAGACTTTGATTTCCATTTTCTAGTAATTGCTTTTTTGGCAGCCACCAGAATTAAACTCAGCAAGGCCTTACTGTGTCTAGGTAATCCTGATTCTATATCATAGCCCATCACCATGTTGGCTTATTTCTTAAAATATTTTCTGCTGCTTTATGAATATGATATTCCGTATGGTTATTGTTATTTTCCTTAAGGATCTGTATCCAAAATGCCAGTCTCTCCTTGTTTTTTGAGTTTCCCCGTTTCTTCATCATCCCTTTCCACTTTGAATTATATATTTCTGCTTGTGCTATGTATAGGAGCCTTAACTGTGTAGCTCTGAAGTACCCCTTTCAAATCTGGTAATCCCAAAACACCTTGTTCTGTTAGAAGGATAAACTTATCCACCTGATTCTTGCTCTCTTCCACTCCCAGATAAAGTCATTCAACTCTTTATTAGTTGCTGTCCGCAACTTCTTCTCTGGTTGATTAAAAATATGCCAGACCTGTGTATAAAACTAAAGTAACTAATAACCTTTTCACTGTTTATATCTTGCTATCCATATCCATAAAACAGACCTTCCAGTATATCAGTTTTTGCATTATCTTTTTAGTCCCTTTTCACATATCTTTCGCTGCCATAACAGAATTGTCATACTCCCAAGTATTTCATTTTATCACGTTCCCATAAATATGTGTATTGTTGAACCAGTTCATGTATGGGTATATAGTTTACAGCTTTTGCCTTTGTTTTATCTTCATTAATTTCATATCCCAAAAAGACTTGAAACCATCTGACAGTGTCAACACTGAAATGTCCTTTTCTGTTTTTATCAGGGGTGAAATAATATCATTTGCCAATAAAGCCAACTTTTTTGACTGCTATATCAATGATATCCTTGAATTTCTGACTCCCTTATTTTCTTTGCCAATGATTGTAAACGTAACACAAATAACAAGGGGAAAGAGGACACCCCTGCCTGGTTTCTCTTCTCAAAAGGAACTTATCAGAGAGGAACCCCTTCACTTTAATTTTCACCTACAATCCCTCATATATCTTCCTAATCAACCTTAACTTTTTTTCAGGGAATGCAAATACTTCCTTTGCCCTACTCATAAAATCCCAGCTTACTCTGCTGAATGCTTTCTCTGCATCAAGACCTACCAACAACAGTGGTATTTTCTTACGTTGTGCTTCCCCTTGTATTGTGAAGATAGGCGAAGGCTGCCAGCCTAGCCAGATAGAATTTTGTAGATAATTCTGTCATTTGTAAATATTAATATAAGCCACAAGTTTGTTTTCTTAAATGGCAAAAATGGTGTTAAATGTGGAACTGCAAAATTTTAACAGCAGTGCACTCTGCTATAACAAAGCTGCTAAGTCAGTTCTGTGATGTCAAACCTTGGAGCCGAGATGTCTAGATAAAGGCGTTCTGCCTATTATTTTGAGGCCAGAGTTAATGGCTAGAATTTGCATGTATAATTTCTTTTATTGCTCTGGCTTCCTGACCAGATGCAAGATCAAAAGGGCCATTCACCTCTGAGAGTCTGTTAGCCTGGGAACCAGAAAGAAATGATGTAATCTGAAATAAATCAGTGGTACTGTGTTATCAATTTAAGGACAGAAAGAATAAGAGCACTGGAGCATTTGTCTTGAGAGCATCCAACCTACCACCAGCACTGCCTGTGTTCTATATGCAAGTTTATTTTAGAACTGTGTTTTCTCTTAGAAACAGCTAGAAATTAGGAAGATTAGACTAACTGTTTTTCTGTGTTGATGTCAGGACTTTTCTGCTGTATTAAGTATTTCTCTGGGATCGCTGAACTCTTGACTGGCACTGTGTAGTAAGAAGTATTATCTTATGTTTTTATTATTTGTTATTAAATATTTTAAATCTTTCAACTGTGACTGTTTTGTGTAGAGATAATTTAATCTCTAGAGTACACTGCATGTATATAGTGATACTGTACAAAGTCACTCCAATAAGCTTTACTGTTCAGTCACACTTACCATTTGGATAATAATATTCCACAGTAATAATTGGGCACCCTTTCATAAGGGCCTTTGAGTAGCTGACAAATATTAGCTGGGTGGTGGCAGTGATTTCTACCATATAGTCTGGGTAAAAAGGGCACAGCTGGAGCACCTGTGCCAGCCTTCCCCAGGAGTGTCTGTGTGGTTGTATATAACTCTTATTTCAAAGTGTGTGTGTCAGCTACTTGGACAGGGACATGAAGCACTGGTTGGACAGAGAGGGTGCAGGCAGTTTTAGCTTGCCCACTAGGCTGAGATCTGGACCTTATAACAATGTCAGTGGGGAGTCTTTTTGGGGACCATTAGAGAAAGGGAGAAACCAGCCCCAGACTGACTGTGATCTCTGTGTGCTCTTAAGGGAAATTGTACTTTACTGTATGTGTATTTATTATCCTTTCCCTATATGGACGCCCCTCACTGGTGTTAGTGGTGAGGATTGAGGCTCCTTGATTGCTGGGCCAGTGCATGGGCATCACATGGATCATCATTGTTCGATTCATAGATTCATAGATTTGTAGACTGTTACTAGGCTAATGACCCGGGGTGGGGGCTTTTCTAAGCCTAGCCAAGTTTTCCCAAAAGAATAATAATGTTCTGTATCCAAATAGGACATTGAGGGCCAGGCATTTATAAGCTACCTCTGTCCATAAGGGACATGGGTGCCAGACCCAATGTAAATATTCTATTCCCCATCCACTAATCTAGGTTGCACTTAAACTGGGTAATAGACGAACTCAGCTTCACATCAATGGGAAGCATGTTCCATAAGAGAGGTGGTCTCTGGGACACATGCCTCTCCAGCATATTCTGTTTAAGAAAGAGACAAAATTCAGGTTCCTAGACTTTGCATTTCCCATATTCTTTGACCTGTAAATATGTAGGAGATTCATAAGTGTGGGGTTTGTGGATGCTTTGTAAGCCAAGCATAGATCACCCCTCAGCAGTCTATGGCAGACTGAGTAGAGGGAAAGGGCTTTAAGGTGGTCTGCACAAGGCAGGTTTGTTATGCCTTGTGTTCTTTTTCTAAGAAACCTCTGAGGTCCTCTAGTTGCTACATATATCTGGTCAGGTACATCCTAAAGGGAGCATTGTACTCTATGATTGGTCTAATCAGTACAGTGGGATAATGACCTCCCTGGACCAAAATGCCTTGCCCTTACTTATAAGTTGTGTAACATAAAAGGATTTTCTCACCACTGTGGCAGGTCTATATTAGAAGCCTGAAAGCCATAAAATGTGAATACAAGTACATCGACACATAAAGAGTGATGTACAATAATAGCGAACCATGTAATGAGCGAAAAGGAAGTCACCAAATGCATTTCTTTGGCCAGCAGCGCGATCCTGGGGATAAAGGAATATACCCTTTTCCACACTGTAGTGCAATCTCGGAGTTGGTATATTTAAGTAGGGGAGGTTTGGCGGGCACAGCCCCCACATGGGGGGAGCAGGGAGGGCATGCCCCCCTGCAAAAGTGTGTTATGTTACTTTTATGTAGTTGATTTAGTTATACCTCCATGACACTGTTGCTTAGGGAAATCCGTTCTGTGTTTTCCTTTTTGCTCATTACGTGGTTCGCTATTATCATGCATCTCTCTTTTTGTGTCAATGTACTTGTATTCACATTTTACGGCATTCGGGCTTCTAATATAGACCCGCTGTGGCCATGTGGTGGTCAAAGGTAAGGCTACCGTCTATGTGCGTACCCAGTTCCCTGATTACTGTGTTAACTCTTAGGGGTGTCTTATCAATATGGTAATTTGCTGGGATGGTTGAATTCCCAAAGGGTACAATTATGCATTTTTTAGCATTGAGTTTAAGACCATGGCTTTGGCAACATTTTTTAGTCAGAGATAGACCTTCTTGAAGAAAGCTAGTGTCTTCATGGTAGTCTATGATAACCCCCAGCTTGCAATCATCTGTAACTTAGTCAGCCAGAGCAGAAAATGCCAAAAAAAGAATGGTCCCAGTACCAAACTCTTGGGGACTCGTCTAGTGACTGGGCTCTTTGTGGAGATAGCCTCAATTATTTTGACCTCCTGAGTCTTATCAGTTCACAAGTTGGCTATGCAGTGGGTGATAAAAGGGTTTATACCTAAATTAGTGAGCTTGTCTACAATGCCTGAGTGGGGTATTTTATCACAAGCCTTGGCCAGGTAGAGGTAAGCTATGTGCACAGTCTTAGTTTCATCCAGTGCTTTGGTGACTTTCTCAAAAAGTCTCCCAGATTTAATAGGCATGACCTTCCTTTAGCAAAGGCAAACTATGTCCTCATTTATCATATCCATGATGATTCCCTTCATGGCCTTACATATGAGGCTGGTAAGAGTTATGGGCCTGTAGTTACCTGGATCAGTGGTTGGTCCTTCTTTGCACAGAGTAATGACTTTAGCCGTATTCTGTTTCTTGGGAACGAAACCTGACTGAAGGCTCCATCTGAAAAGTAATTCAAGTGGACCAGTGAGGTCATGTTTCATGCTATTTATTCAACATCTCAGTATGTTAACGGAGCCCATTGATATAGTGTTTTTTACCTTGGGAAGTGAATAGATGACTTGTTTCCTAGTAATGGTTGGTTTTTATGTGGTATTTCCTTTGGACTATTGGGGGGGTTGTAGGGAGAGAAATCTGAGCTGAACCTGTCAACTAAGAGGTTGGTAATGGCCTCTGATTCAGTGTCAGTGATGCCATTTACAATAAGTTCTGTGCATTGTTGTGTATTTCCTCTGAGGTCACAAACATAGCTGTAGAAAGCTCTGTAGTAGTCCTTTGCCTGAGAAGCTATTTTTTTTTTCAAATTTAGCCTTTGAAGTATTAATTAACCCTCTTATCTCCCTGTTTAGATTGGTCAGGGGGATTTTTTAGTATGTATGGCTTTGTTCCCCCTATGATACAGTAGTTCTGCCAGTGGTAGAAACAGTAATCTGAACAACTGAAGAAATAAATTGTAAACACTTTCGTTTTTTAATATACCACAAGAACTTCCTCCTACACTTGGCCAAGATTTTTTTCTTTTGTTGTATAACCAATTGATGTTGTGATTCCACCAGTGTGGCTTGTCTTTTGCGTTTGTCTTATTCTTAATACAAAGAGGTACAGCTATCAATATGGCAGTACAGAGATTTTGTAATTAGCTCATTGTATGCTGTGGTGTTTATAGGATTTGGAGGTGCTTGGAATTTAGCCAAGGCATTGCTTAGTAGAGAGAGGTTAGACTTGGAATACCTCCTAAAGGTTTTTGGTTTCACTGGATCCCTGAATTAAATTTTTTATTTCAAGTAATACTGCCTTATGGTCAGATCTGATGAGCGAAGATATTACATTGGGTAAGGAACATCACCCCTCCCCCCCATGTTTGTGTGTATAAGGTCAAGGATGTTTGTACCCCTGGTAGGAGAATGGACCAACTGTTCTAGGATGTTGGTATTAACAAAGTTTAGGAATCACTGGGCTTGTGCATTAGAAGTGGTGCAGGCTTTCCAATCTATAGACCCGTAGTTGAGATCTCCTATGAATATCATATTAGGTTGAATGGTGAGGGTCTCTAGTACATTGAGATAGGCAGTATGGGTTTCCTGGGACATTTAGGGGGCATATAGGTTGTAAGGATATGGTATGGCACCTTGTTTATGGTGAGCTGCACATGTATGAGTAATAGTCGATCATACACTTTAACTATTCTGCTTGTAAGATTGTTTTTAATATAGACTGAGACTCCTCCACCTTTTGTTCCCTCTTGTGCAGCAGCTACTCTAAAGATTTGAAAGGCATTATAACATTGCATTGCTGGGGTACTCACAGTGACTTTAAGCCATGTCTCCATTACTACACAGATATCTATACTCTCCGGGGAGAGGAAGGCTTGGAGGGAGAGGATTTCTTGTTAAGACTGCTAGCACTGAGCAGTATCATCTTCAGATATCCCTTCATGGATTCAGTTAAGTCAGTAGGCTTATCAGTTTGGCATTGCCCAAAAAAGGCACTATGTCTTTGAAAATATCCAAATGCCTAGAGGGAATGAGTGCAGACTATCCCTGGCAACCATGTCCTCCCAGGCCATCAAATATTGTGCCCCCTGGATTGCCAACAGAAGCTAAGCCAATTGTTAAAATCAATCATTTTTTTGTTGGTAACATGGCATCATTCTTGGAGAAGGTAGTATGCTGCTCAATGCTAGGCTCAAACCTGCCTGAGACACATAATCAGTGAGCTCAAGCATGTCTCACTTCATCTAGTCAAGGGAGGTATGTCTCAGGTCATTAACACCCACATGGACTATGACGGAATCATACTGGTACCTGTGGTTCAATGACCTGAGTGGCTGTGTGACTGGACAGATCCTAATCCTGGAAAGGCAGCTAACTCTGACTCTCTCTCAATACTCAGTCTGGTAAGGGGGACATCAGTGTCTCTCTATAGAATCACCAATGACCAGGAAATTTGGCTGTTTGCTGGTTTGCCTTAAGGGCTTAACAGTGGAGGCATTGGATACAGTGTTACTATGTATGTCTACATGATGGCTGAGGACCGTTTCTTTAATTGTACTGTGCTGGAAATTTTAGTCTTTTAAGAATTGTACCTCTAAGTGCCTCAGCTTAAGTAGTTTTATGTGTAGGGTCTTTACTCTGTGCAGTAGACGTGGTGCAAGTGTAACTGACAACCTCTGTAGGATTAGATTTGGATGAATGAGAGAGTTTTGCATCCAGTGTTAAAGTGTATTTACACCTCTCACATACTGTTTGTGTTTTATTAAGAGTAAATGAGTTGTCAGTGTACATGAGGCAATTCCTGCAGTGCCTCGGAATACCCATCTCAACCATAGTGGCCACAAAGAGAGAGAGAGAGAGAGAGTCAGGAAGTGCGTATCCATGGCTACTGATCTACTAAGGAGGAGTGAAGAAAACTTAAATATTGAATAAGTCAATAAGACAAAGAACTTGATGAGGAGTGCTTAGCTATGAGCAAACTAGATACTCTGGTAGTAAAAAAAAATCTGTCTAGTCAGTAATGCCACAAGAGTGTAGAGCATAAACCTTCCTAATGTAAAATAACTGGCTTGGAGCCCAAGTACTTAAACAAAAACTAGCAGAAGAAATTCTCCAAACTGCTGCGGTGGAACTGCCAAACCAATAGAAAACAAACAAAATAAGGCAGCAAGTCACCACGGCTAACGTGTTATCTCAAAAACAGTGTCAAAATGAATAAATCCAAATTCGCTGGTCGGAAATTTTCCAAAATATTTATTGAAGTAAAAAAGTGGTTTAAAAGCCCCTTAATATAAAAACGATAAGCGCTTTCGGTTAGACCTTCCTCAGATTTAGAGTTGTAAAATTTTTCAAAATAAATAGTTTAAAATATTTTAAATATACTATCTTACTTTTAAAAAGTTTTCTTTTATTGGCATGGTTTCTGTTGTCATAGTTTTATATATTGAATTTGTACCTTTAATTGTATGAGACCATCTGATTGGTTCACACTATTGATTGTTCCTTAAGCGGAACTTTTAAAAAGCTTCCAGTACTGCTTTGTTTATTTTCTGAAGAAGTTTCTCTTTTAGGAGAGACGAAAACGTGTCTCATTTTAAATAAACTTGTTATACGTTAAAGTGAATACACTACTTCGTGTTTTTGGATTTTGCATTGCCTGCTTGTCTCCTTTCTGCATTTTGAGAGCTTACATGATGTCATTTTCAGCATCCATAAAAGGGCCCCAGCATCATGGGTACATCTTTCCTAAAAGACAACAAAATGGGAACACATATCAGGATCACATTTGTGGGAGTACATTGTGTAGAGACACAGCCAACGGATGGCTGCCAGTATTCACCGCTTGATTACACATCTCATATTCTGGTTCTCAATAAATAGATTACTGTACCCAGGTAAAACCAGCACTCCCACACCCATAGTACCAACCAACGCTGAGGACATCCCTACCCAATTCAACAAATTTTTCACCAAAACAGTCCTAACCTTATCCAACACCCTAAATAGCAAAACCATTCCCACTCCTTCACCAACCTCTACTACCCCTATTACACAACAACCACCCCCATGCTTCTCCTTCTCCCCAGCACCCACACAACTCATTACTAAACTCCTCAAGAAATTGAAACCTAGCACACTGGCTGCTGATAAACTTCCCGCTGATTTCCTTCATCTGTCAGCTGATGCCATATCTTACCCTGTGTCTATCCTCATTAACAGATCTATATCTGAATCTAAAGTACCTAACCTCTGGAAAATATCTCATATTATTCCACTCCACAAAGGTGGAAACTCCCTTGAGCTCACCCTCTACCGGCCAATTCCAATTTTATCACCCCTATCAAAAATACTTGAAAGAGTAGTACATACACAACTAATGCAATGCCTTCTAGAAAATAACCTTATATCAGCATCACAACATGGATTTCGTCCCTCCCATAGTACTACAACAGCCCTATTATCCTATACCAACATAATCAACACCCACAGAAACAACAGACTTTTTGTATCATCTGTTTTCTTAGACTTATCCAAGGCCTTTGACATGGTCAACCACAGTATGCTTCTCAAAACTCTATCTACCCTCAACCTAAACTTCCTCACTATATCATGGTTCAGCAGCTATATATCAAGCCGACAGCAAGCAGTTCTATGGCAGGACCAACTATCCTCCCTTCTAACTGTATCTATTGGAGTCCATCAAGGCTCCATTCTTGGTCCCTTACTATTCTCCATATTTACAAATCAGATAGCTGCTTCCTCTCCTTCTGCCTCTATAGTGCAATATGCTGATGACACTACTATCATTTGTGCTGCCCCTACCCTAAGCAAGCTACAAACAATAACACAACACAGCTTCACTCTGGCTGAAACATGGTTTTCCACCATAAAACTTGTACAAAATCCCAAAAAAACCAAAACTAAGTCTCTTCAGCCCAGGTAGATCCCCTGCACTGAATGACTTCATCATTAACTCCAAGGACAATACCTCAATCACCCCAACAGCACACACTAAACTCCTAGGAGTAGTAATCAATAACAAACTCAAATTTGATATACACATAGCCCAAATAATCGAAAAAGTTCACAAAAAGCTAGGTCTCTTGTATAGGAATAAGCAATTCATGACCAATTATACCAAAGCCACCAATGCCAGAACCCACCTATTATCCACCCTACTGTATGCCTCACCAATCCTGACTAATCCTCACCACAGCGAGCAAAGCAAAATGGCATCTTGCTACAACAAGATTGCCAAATTTGCCACAGGTGCCTCTAATAGAGCCCACCACTGTCTTTCCCTCAAACAGCTCAACTGGCTTGAGCTGCCTCAGTTACTTCTTACCACTCAACTCTCCAAAGCCCACAAACGATATTACCTCCCAAATAAAATCCCCATTTTACAAGACCTAATACAACCCTACACCACCACCTGAGCCTTAAGGTCAACAGACCAAAATCACATAAATGTCATCAAACATAGGAATGAGGCTGGCAAATCTCTTTTAGCCTGCTCTATAGCAAAAGTCTGGAACTCATTTCCAAAACACATAACTTCTACAGGTTCTGCTCCACAATTTAAAAAACTACTCAAAACCCACTACTTTAACAACTGGCTATGTCCATGTGACTCCCCAGGCTAATCCACTACATTCGCAGTGATACAATGATTCTACCAAGGATCACCTAATACTGCCTAACCTCTGTATATTAATTCTTAACTAACAATGTTCACTTCTGTTCGTATTTACTTATTCATCTCTGAAGACAGTTAAACATTTACCTACATACAAGTGGTATGCTTCTGGAATACAATAATTGTATCTATACATATATCTGTGAAAAAATGTAAAATATGTTCTTGTATAATATTGTATGCATTTAGGAGAAAGTGTTGTAATTCATAAAATTCTTATTTGTTAGATTGTTTTTTAAGTGGAGCTTTTCTCCCCGGGTCTCCGCTGAAAATGGACCTGTGTCGAGTTGGAATTTCCTGGTCAACAAATGTAAATAAAAGATAAATATTCCACAGTGTGCAAACATACTAAGGGTGTGGATGCAACTAGGATAGTAGCAATAGTCAGCTATTCCTGCTTGTGCCATGACAGATACTGATGTATGATCACACACCCAACACAGGAGTCGATTGTAGTGTGGCCCCTAGGGGTAACCTACCCTTATAATATATAAAAACAACAGTGCCAAACAAATAGCAGTGTGCTGTACAACCACTATAAAGGGACATTCCCAAAAAAACAGTGTACCACATTAACAGAAAGCATTCTACACTTAATGTACTGTAGTTCCTCCATAGGTATAACAAATCTGGAGATCAATGACATGTCATCATTACAGATCTAAGAAAGGTTTAATGGTGTAATCCCCATTCCCCCTAACTATATTTACACATAAGCATCATGCTGTTAACAAAATGGTTACATACCTGATGGAGTACAATGCTTCTCTGTTGATAGATGCAGATATATAAAGGTTGTGCCAACGAGTTCACCCTGTGAAGTAACGCTCATACACAGTAGTTCCCCTAGCTAACAGTTTACCTTTTTAACATGGTTCTCATTATCAAGTAATTGGCTCTTAACCAATCTATGCTTCTGGAATGCTAATTGCTGCCAACACAGCTGATTTGCAGTATAATCAGCCAATCACATGCAACCACAGATCAAGATATAGGGCCTCAATGTAGATTACAACCCCTTTCTCATATGTTGTGCTGGAAATTACTGGGGTAAAGATACTACATCATCACAGAGAGTACGTCTGTAGCAGCTACTTTGTACATGCAGATGTGTGTGCTACAGGCTGAAGCTGATGCTGCAGGCAGTAGGCATAGGCAGAGAGGGTGAACACTTTGGAAGACAACAAGCTGTAAGAGTTAGTGTGGAACCATGTCAGCCTTGTTGTAGAGGCAGAGCCAGATTGAGGGCACCCATTCCACTGGAAATTAAGGCATGTATTTAAGGTAAGTATTTTAGGCAATAGTGTCAGTACCACAATCAAAGGCAAAATGGTTGGTGCATCCTAGAGAAAGGTAAGGGGTAGATTAACCACTGTCATGCAGTTGGACAACTGCCAAGTCATGTGGGCTGCAGTGTCATATTACTGGGTCACAATTTCAGTACACACTTCAAAATCCTGTGGGAATTCAGGCTAATGCATGACCTTACATTATCTGCACTTTCTAGTGTTGTACTAGAAATATTAACTCATTAACCCCGAGTACCTTCTCATGGCACCTCTGTGCTTAACACTGAGCACGCCATGAGAAGATACTAATTGCAAGCTGTTACCCCCGAGTGCCTTCCACAAGCATGACAAACTGAAGTGGAGATTTGTAGCTGAGCTTAATGTTAAACATGCTGAAATCATAACCGAACTTGTAATTTATCTTATGTAGTTACGATTCAGCATGTTTTAACATTAAGGTCACATTAAATTTTTAGTAGAAAATCCACTTACAAAGTAGTTGAGAAAGCAAGAGGTGACAGCCAATTGGATTCTTGCAATCCAAGCCACCACTTGCGTAACACCTCCATCCCCAACATAACTTTCTTTTGTTTTCCCCAAATAAATAGAGGGTCCAGCAGCAGATATTTCCTTTCTTTCTACTAATTTGTGAAGATTTTACCTGTTACTGGATCCCTCTATTTTATTTGGGCACTAACAGATTGCACGGATCACCAGAGATACACGGAGCTTCTCTAGCCTCACTGAGCCAGCCACAGCAGTCAGCAAACAGGTAGGCCATGAAACTGTATCTAGCATTATTCATTTGTTTTAAAGCTTGTTCTTCTAATGTTTTGTAAGAAAAAAAAATATTTTCTCCCAATTCCAAAGTGAAAAGAAAGTGCCATTTCCTGTGTGCTGATCACACTGTAGTGCAATTTCAACTTTGGATTATATTGCATGCAGTGTTATCGACAACCGGGAAATGCGGTTTACTTTAAAAGTTAAGCTGACAGTAAATGAAATAGTTTGATTATTGCATTCTCCAACCAGATGCCTTGTTCCAGACATAAGATCCCCTCATGTCTCATTTTCATAATGTCAGAATTCAGGCTGCTCATATTATGCCCCCCCCATCCCCCCACCAGCAGTGCATTCTGTTTCTGAGTCATATTAATGCTTGTTCCTTTACCGGACGTTTGAAATGGGGTTCTCGTTTTACATAAATTTCATTTGAAATTGCAGTTTCCAGTAGACACAGGTATGTACCTTGCAGTTGCCAGTAGTAGCCAACATGTATTGGTGTTTCTTCTAAATTTTTTAAAGAAAAAAAAACTCTTTTCTCCCAATGTTAAAGTTCAACGAAAGTGCCAGTTCCCGTGTGCCAATCACACTGTAGTGCAATTGCAACCATGGGATATATTGCCTGCTGTGTGTTCGAAAGCCTGGAATGCGGTTTACTAAGTTAAGCTGACAGTAAATTAAATACTTTGATTATTGCGTTTTCCAACAAAATGCCTTGTTACAGATGTAAGATCACCTCATGTCTCATTTTGATAATGTGGGAATTCAGGCTACTCATGTTACAACCCTGCAGCAGCACTATTCTGTTTCTGAGTCATAGACACCGAAAACAGCGATCACACAGGAGCTGAAAGACCTGATACTACCTTCCTGTCAGTATTTAGCAGGAAGTTTTTGATAGTGCTCGTATTCACCGAATTATGCATATGGTCTCTGACTTTGCCTTATGTTTTCATGTTTTGTCGTATTCAGCAAAAAGGTGAGGAATGCACTAAGTATGGCAGACAGATTTTATGTATTTCTGATACTACTGAAAATATGTGCTAATGCAGAACCTGTTATTCGAACACTGTTCTAAATACAGAATACATTACAATGTCCTTGTCTTTGAACCCGCCCACCCACTTTTTTGTTGTTGTCCCCTATTCCTGAGAAAACGGAGATGTAGAAATACTATATTTCTTTAATTAAGGTGTGTGTGTGTGTGTGTGTGTGTGTGTGTGTGTGTGTGTGTGTGTGTGTGTGTGTGTGTGTGTGTGTGTGTGTGTGGGTGAAAGAGTCATATGTCAAATGGTTTATTTTCTGTCTATGCACCTCTCTCTCTCTCTTTCTCTCATGCCTAGTGCTGGCAAGCTAAACACTTTTGTTATTAGACAGTTATGTTTTGTGTTTTATTGTTCTTATATTATGCACTGTTTTTATTTAATTCTTGACATATATTTATGACGTCCGTTCATTTTGTGGTAATCTGGAAGCATGCTGTTGGTAGCTTATTTTGTAGTTTAGGGTGTTTAAAAACACGTTTATTACAGCACGCAAAAGCAATGGTTTATTTATATTATTAATAATAATAGAGAGGGAATATTAAAGAGGAAGCTCAACTGGCATGGTTCTGACATGTACTATATACTGCAACATGGTTTTGATGTTTACGGTGCAACTGTTTAACTGTAATTGTTAATGCTTGGTGCCATGCTACTACTGCTTGAGTAATCATGATGTTATTGTAACTGTGTAGCTCTTGTGTGCACACAGAAGTGCCCAGGAAATCCTGTTCTTTACCTTCAAAGCACTGACCAACATAGTAACCTTTGGTTATGTAATAGAAAATGGATAAGAAAATTGTTGACTAATAGGGATTGTGTGTACGGGCCATGTTGATGTTATACATACATACACACACACACACACTATATATATATATATATATATATATATATATATATATATATATATATATATATATATATATATATATATATATATATATATATGTATATATATATATATATATATATATATATATATATATATATATATATATATAGTGTGTGTGTGTGTGTGTATGTATGTATAACATCAACATGGCCCGTACACACAATCCCTATTAGTCAACAATTACAGTAGATTTTGTTTTTTCTTTATTGACAGTTGACATCTTTGGGCTCATAGTTCTGATTCTGTGATATTATAAATCAGTTTGTTGTACATTGACTTATATTTCTAAATTTTGTTTTCTGTTTTTTCATGGTGGGTGCAAGATAATTAAGGTATACTTAAGCCTGATATGTCTTTTGAAGTAGGTTAGGCAAAGAAGTTTAGCTTTTTTTTGTTTTTTTTTTGTGACTGGTGTAAAAAGTGCTTGCAATTTATCATGGTTTACTCCTATTTTTGCATATTGGATAAAGTTTCTATAAAATTTTTGACAGTTAAATGTTTATCGAGATGTTTAAAACAGAAGTAGTTTTGTGTGCCAGTATGTAAAATGAATTAAGCATGAAAAGACCTGCACATTTCCTTCCAAAGTCAGCTGCTGATGGGTTTTTTCTCACTGTCTCTGGTAATTGTAAAAATAAGTGATAATTGTTGTCTCTTTACTCTGAAATACCTACTGCCATATCATTTGACTGGAAATTTCTTAGCAGATAACCTGAAAAATACTTTAGTTAGATAAACCTAGATAGGTAATTATGTACACTTTGGTTTCATTGTATTTGTAATGAGTGGCACGGTGGCACCGCAGATAGTGTTATCGCCTCACAGCAAGAGGTTCCCTGGTTTGAATCTCAGCTGGGGTGCCATCTGTGCAGAGTCTGCATGCCCCCTATGTTCACATGGGTTTCCTCTGGTTGCTCCAGTTACTGCCCACATTCCAAAAGCATGCAGAAGGTAGACTGGACATTCTAAATTAGACAGGGTATGAGTGCATGTGTGAATGTGTGTGGTGTGGATGAACTACACAACAGGGCTGCACACCATGGACCTAGCTGATTGTCACTGTTGAAGTGACACCCCTACCTTGTGCAGAAATGGGAAAAAGGGGTTGTGGACTGATGGATGGATAGAGGGAGATATATATATATATATATATATATATATATATATATATATATATATATATATATATATATATATATATATAAACAGAGAGCGAGAGTGGGACATAGATACAGAAAGAAGGATTATATATAGGCATGTGTGTGTGTGTGTGTGTGTGTGTGTGTGTGTGTGTGTGTGTGTGTGTGTGTGTGTATATATATATATAGCCTGGACAATATATGATTGACTTCAGTAATTGGCTTAGTTTCTGGTGTGTTTCCAGGGAGATTCAATATTTGTCAGCATGGGAGTACAAGGGTAACAGACCATATTACTTCGCAAAAGATGGTCTGCACCTGCCTTCCTGTATATGATATTTACTATTTATTTGAAATGCTGGTCAGTGAAAAGGTTTTGGTGCAGCCATACAACTTAAGTATTTAAAGATGCAGATAGTTTCAATATGTAATCCTACTGATCTTCAGTAACCATCATGGAAGAATTATAGGTAACGTCTGGTACTTTAGAATATTAAGTAGTTCCTTTATTGTGAGCCATGTCAGTAGTTTGCTGAGGTTAAAGTCATACTTCTTTTTGGTGGTTTGATGGAAGAATAATTACAGATTACTCTGTTATCTGCAGAGGCAGATATCTGGATTTCCAAAATGACAATTATAGAACTGATGAAGAGTAAAAAGAGTAGTGGGGCTAAAAAAGTACTTTGGGGGCTCCTTTTGTGATTGAAAGAGAGCAAAGAACCTATTTTGAAGTAGAATGATACATTTTAACATGTTTATTTATTCATCACAGTACAGAATGGTGCATTCAGAAGATTGTCCTAATAACATCATCTCATGCCAGTACTAAACAGGCAGTTTTGAGAATTAATGGTTGACTGGAGGCAGTGCTTTTTTTAAGTCATTGAAGACAGCCCCTGTTATATGGCTTTGTCAGGGTCTGTGTAGCAGTCATGGTGCTCCCCCATCCAGACACCTTGCTGGTGTCTAGAAATAATGCCATATTTTACAACTAGTTGTGCATAGACTAACATTTCTAGTACCTTCTCTAATGCTGTGAGACATGAAGTAATCATAAAGTTTCCTGTTAAATTTGGAGGAAGTTATGTCACTTTTATACAGTACATTTTAGATATGCTTTAATTTTTTAAGATATTTATTTAAAGGCTGATAAACCTACAACTAAGGTCTTGTGAGCCTTTTAGGTTAGACTGTAAGAATAGCTTCTCATTTGTGTGAAGAGAAAATGAAACAGAATGAAGGAAGTAATGTATTACAATAAGTATCACATTATTTTAGGGTTGTGGAAGGAAAAGGTTGGGGTATACGTGAAGCTTAACACATTCTGACAAAAGGCATTCTGCAATGGCTGGACCATTTCTGGTCTACATTACAATGAAATTTAAGGTGGAGTGTCCTGGCATTCTGCATCTAACAGTGTTTACTGCCCTGTATAAGGACCTTGGTTGGTTTAAAAGTTAAGATTATTTTTATGGGAAAATGCAGCTTTTTGGTTGAGTCACTAATGGGCATACACTTATGTTTGGTAGCTAGGAAGAGATTGACTTTCCATTGTGCCCATGCTTTATCTCCAAGTTTAAGTAAAGCGTGTTGCACTGTTCTCATCAGACACTGTTTGCCGACCTCTCTGAACATGATTATAAATGGGAAATGTGGTTCTGAATGTTATTTGCAATACCCAGAAGAGAACTGTTGCGGTATTCACATATTTAATTTATCAGCTTGATGAACAAGAAGTTAAAATACAAATTGTTGATTTTTGTAATGTGATTCTGCCCATAAGGCTTTTATGGATTGTGGTACTTTAGAAAGCATTTGAATTAGCATGAAGAAGATTATGAGTGCACAGAGCTAAGGGTGTAGGGTAGATGTTTGAGGCCGTGGATTCTCTGAGTGTTTCCAGCTACTGCATGTGCTTTGTGAGGTACATGCCGAAAGGGGCATTGTATTCAATAATCGGTCTTATAAGGGAAGAATACAGGGATGTTATGACCACCTTGTCCCTGGATGAGATACTCTTACTAATAAGGTGGGCCATGCAGGAAGCTTTCTGTACAATGGAGGCAATATACATTGTTTACGTGTCTGTTCTAAAGGCATTTTTAGTTAGATTGTCCCCGGGATTCATAAAGCTCGGTGCAAGGCCGGCGTTATGCTTGCTCTGACTGTGCGGCGTGTACATGGCGCAGTAGCGCCATATGCATATTAATGAAGGTGCGCTGCCACCAGAGCCACATGCATAGGAAACGAGCATGAGTGCATGGGGCATGTCGAAGTTCCGCACGGAGGCGTGGAAATGTCGGCTGTCGATGTGCAACCTAAAATGCTGAATATTACAGTCTGCCTGCAATAGTAATCACACCTGTCAGTATCCATCGATACTGAAACATATGCAAAGCATGCAAGACAGTTCTTGCGAACACAAAATTAAGAAGCAAACACAAATGCACGTTAGCGAATATCGAGTCTCCATCCAAACTCTGCCCATGTGCTACGTCTGACATTTGAACAGGGTCAGGGCAGTTCCAGTCACCAGTCGGACAAGCCTAAACCCGGATCACCACATGAACACCCTGACAATCAAACACTCGTATGTGCCAGGACTATAAGCTTTGGAGTTCTGAATATCCTTGGAGTGAGTAAATATGCAGCATGGGTCCTGAGCACTAGAGAATAGGGAATGTCGCATGTATAGTACAGCGGTTTTCCCAGCAGGAGAATGGATGCCTGCTGTGTAAGTGAAGCGGTGAGGCGTATGTTAGGGTACCATGGGTATACATATAAATGAAGCAGAACACCAGTAGTGTAGTGGTTAGAGCATCCACCTAAATGCATTCCGGTTCAAGTACGACTATCATTTTCTTGTGTAATGAATGCCTCGGTGCTGTAAAGCCAACATTTAAATATGTAAAGGTGAACGTGTGTTTCGCATGGGGCCGTTAACCGGATTCCATCAATCAAAGTGGTACTGTCATAATGAATAAGGCACACTTAAGCACAAAGTGGTAGTAAACATATGTAACTCACAATAAGGATATGCAAGTGTGCCTGCGTGGGTGTAAGCAGCTCCCAGCATAGTAAATGTATGTTGTTTTGTACAGATATAACTTATATATGTATATATAGATATATAGATGTGTGTATAGATACATATCCACAGACATAAAGTAAAGAAATATATGAAAACATATATATATATATATGTGTATGTATATATATATATATATATATATATATATATATATATATATATATATATATATATACATACATATATAAAAAAATAAAATGAAACGCCGAAAGAAGAAAGTATACACAAGGGTTGTGAAGGGAATCTAGAGCAACTAGGGTATTATATAGTTCTTGCAGCGTATGTCAGATAAAGCTACACAGGAATGAGTAGAGCACTGCTATTCACACCAGAGGCAGGGTTATACCAGTGGCCATAATATCGTTGAACTGCTACGTCAACATTACACACAGACAGAATGTAGGTCATGTTGTGACCACCTACACCTGTAACCCGCAAATGTTCATAATCCATAACACCAGGAAAGGCCCATATGTGCAAATATAAATGGTGGGAGACACTGTGAATACACGAGGTGGTACAATATGTGTGTAGGACCCCTAATGCTCTGGAGAGGGCAATGTGTAAAGGTGTGTCATGGCTACGATATCAGGTGGATAATGGCTGTTACGCGTGGAAACTCAAACACGGGTGGTCTTGAGAAACTATGGCTGTGCGATTATGGATACAGGAGTGCCAGGGTTGGTTGCGCCGGTTCCAATGAAGCGGCCTGTGTAGGTCAGCTAGTACATAGTTTTGATTCACAGCTAGAGCATCTTCTATGTGGAGACATACGTGAATGGGCGTACCTTTGTTGAAGGTTGTGCGTCAGGGCTGGCAACTCGGCACGTAAACATCTATCTGCCAATCATTAGTGGACTGGAGTTCCACTGTGGCGACCCCTAACCGGGAAAAGACGAAAGACACAACAACATGCAGACATCAATATGTTGACGTACATTCTCTGTAACACATGCACTCCATTTATTGACATAAATAATATGAATGTGCACAGAAACAAATACAGTAGCAGGAATAATAGGCTGTGCAGATGAGGGATAGGTAAAATGACACTGTATCACATCACAGTTGTCAGCGGTACTCCATACATGAACAAAGTGTGACATCTGTCCATTGTAGAACGTGCTATATACTGATTACAAGTTAACCGGAGTGAAGTGTCAGTGTAATAATGACTAAGGCAATAGTATGCTGTTAAAGCAGAGATAAAACCTAATACGCATGTGTAAGTGTGTTTGTCCGGGAAATGTATATGTAGATAGATATATATATATATATATATATATATATATATATATATATATATATATATATATATATATGTACACACACACAAACAAAATTATATATATATATATATATATATATATATATATATATATATATATATATACACCTACAACCTTTATTGATATATATACACACAAACAAACATATATATATATATATATATATATATATATATATATATATATGTGTGTCATTGTAGATATACACATGTACATAACTAGGTTACATTACAGCAATTACAGGTAACATATGTTCAGACCGGGCATATGTAACTGGGAGGTCCAATAAACAAACGTATATGTCCCACACTGCCCAGCTAGGCTGGTCGGACATACAGACACGTAATAAAGGTAAATACACCACTGCTTTCCCAACCACTGGCAGGAAAGTACCAATGTGACAGATCTGCAAGGTCTACTCTTTAAACATGGATAACGGGGTCCCTTGCAGGACACCAAAAATTCCCTTTACAGTGTGAACCCATAGTGATCGATGCAAGCAGGATGTAGCTGTACACTGAACAGTAGGTTGTACAAGTGTAATAACACATGGGTTGACAAAACATATGACATGTGTCCCGAAACGGGGAGAGTGAGCAGTGTGTAGGGGTGTGTTCATACCCCATCTGCGCTCACAGTAAATATGGGTCATGACTGCTGTACAGGGGTGTCAGGTAGGGGGAATCATGGGTATGCAAGAATGGGCCTAAGTGTGCAGGTGTTGGTTGGCAGAGATGTATTAGGCCTGCCCCGCGGAAGTAATTAATATTCCTATGTGGGCATAGCAGATGCCTATACCTCCCAAACCTGAAGAGCACATCTACTGGATAGTCCGTAAACCATTGGGGGAACACATAGGGACTATATCAATGTCTTGTACCAGATTATCATGGACGTCCATGATTACGAATCAGAATGTAACACAGTCCTAACTAAACACTTCCAGAACTAGTGATATTAGGTAGACAGGTGGCGGAATACACATAATGACTAATGACAACATGTATAAGTCATAAACAGCATGTACCTCAACAAATGTGAATGAATACATATGCCCTGTGACTGTCAATGTGGCAGGTTAATAGAACCAATCTAAATGTGTCCCTCAGGGTGTTATGCAGTGTCCCCAAAACAGTGTTCATTTTCCCCCATTCGCATGTGAGGTCTGCTAGTGACGGAAAGTGCAAATCCCGCCGACCACCTAAGGTAGATGATAGCATAATAGTTTGGGATTACCACCTGTTCAGCTTTGTGAGGGACACTCCACTCTGGGCAGTTGTGTCCTGCAAACTGAATGTTACAGCACATGGCCTGTGATTTTGGAAAAAGAGTTCATATATTGTGTATAGTGGTGTAATAAAATGATTTTGTTGTATCTGAAACAGCTACATGTTATAGGAAACAGTATTAGCAACTATAATACTACAAGAATAACCTTAATGTATGCAAACCGCTGAAGTAGTCAGTTTACTACTGGCTGGTGGGTATGTGTTGCCTTGCCAAATGTGACAGCTCTATATATAGGTCCTATAGGGCTGTCACCTTTCCAAATGCACAAAGTGGGACCTGCTCTGTAGAAATGTCAGACGTACCAGGTCCAAACATACCTACAGCCATGCATAGTACAGAAATATACATATTAGCACACATCAAAGTTAGTCTAGCAGCAGTCAAGTTGCTAATGCTACTTCACATAACATATCCACGTGTCATTTATACAATAACTGTTACATACAATTAGAAAACAGGTACTAGTGCAATAGAACGAGTATAATCAAGCATCCAGTTCCGAATCTATTAATAGAAGTACGTTTATTGACAAATAAAAACAAATGAAACACGGATAAGCGCTTTCACTAAACTTAGCTTCTTCAGATCCTGTAGACAGTGAATCAGGACAACATACTTTATAGTGAACATAATTGGATAGTTAAAACAATTAAATGAATTAATTAATTAAAAACAGCTTGAGTACAATCACATAAACAAAGGGAGCAGTAATATAACTGATATATGTATACTTCTTAAAGGAAGAAATGTATACATCACATAAATGAATGTAAAGATTTAATATAAATACTTTTAAAAACATGATATATATATATATATGTATCAATTCATCTTCGTATAAGATTTGTACATAAATAAATAAATAAATATGTATATACCAAAACATATGAAATTATAATACTGATGGTATATTAATGTGATTGTATGAATATATGAATTATGTTGAGACTTACTAAATATGGTAATATGAATGTGTTCAGTTGTACATGTTAAAGCTATAAATTATATAATGTGTGAATATATATATGTTTAATATGTGTGTAAAAATTGTGAATTGTAAATGGGTAATTTTATAAATATTGTAAATTATAAAATGTATGGTGTATATATATATAAATATAATGTAATTGGATATTTGTGTATAATGAAAATATATGAAGAGAAATGTAAATATAAATATGAATATAAATATAAATATAAATATAAATATAAATATAGATATAAATGTATAAATGTGTCTAAAAACCAGGTAAATGTTAAAAGTATGCGGAATGTTAAAAATGGTTGGAGATGAATGAGTGTAATGATAAAAATAATTAATTATGGAAACAATTATGGAAGTGTATATTTGAATACTTCCAAAGACTGATGGATGGTATTATACAAAATTTAGTGTAGAATGAGTATATATATCCCTGTAAAATGTGTAATAGAGGGGTATGAGAATGCTTGAAGTGGGCAAATATATGTAAGTGTTTATTTATTTAATGTGTCTGCATTGTTTAAGATAGGGCTTTATAGATGCCCTTTCATTTAGGCCATGTCCCTTGTCTGCTCTAAGTTGAATGATCCAGCCACTCTCCTTTCCTTCTGTGTGGCATCTTATATTCCCTCCCCTTTCATTTGGTGTTATTACTTCCAACACTCTAAATGTGAACGTGTGGGAGTCCCCTACCTGCATTACATGCTTAGCTAGAGCATTGTTAAGATTTTTCTTCCTAATGCTGTAACAATGCTCCCTCATCCTATCCCGTAGGCATCTATTAGTTTTGCCTACGTAGAATGAGGAGCATAGATTGCATACTGCTAGATATACAACATTGCAAGTCATACAGTTGGCTTCTACTGTGATATGGAATTCTTTGTTCAGATCTGGGTGGTTAAAGATGGGATCAATATTTATTAAAGAGCAAAAATTACAATGTCCGCATGGTCTGGTGTTCCCATCTGATGGTGTATCTTTTCTATCCTTATTATAGCATAATAGCCTTTTTAAATTTCTTTTATTTTTGTATAGGAACGATGGCTTGTCCCCTACTATGCCCTTGATACCATCATCAGTCATTAAAATGTCCCAATGTTTGTTAATTATATATTTGATTTCATTGTTGTCTCTAGTAAAAAAAGTAGAAAATTTCACTTTATGTGGATTTAAAATAGTAGTATTGTCTTTTGTAGTACTTGGTCCAAAATAAGGTGCACCTCTGTTTGTACGTGTATCTGCTGTTATCTTCAGGTGTTCTATTATTTCATTTGGACTATATCCCCTTTCTAATAAATTATTTTTCAATTCATTTAAATCACTTTCTAGACCAATCTCAGTTGAATTCATTCTTGACATTCTAAGTGCCTGACCCTTCATAATGTTTTTGAAAACATATGTTGGGTGCATACTTTTTCTAAATAGAAGCATGTTCCGATGGCAGTTTTTCCTGTGAATGCCTGTGTTGATTATTCCACATGGTAATTTTTCAATAAAAAGGTCTAAGAAATCAATCTTGCTTATATTCCATTTTGCTGTGAATTTTAAGCAAGTATTCATATTGTTCACAGCTATAATGAAGTTATGTAAATCACTCAATTGACCATCCCATAAAATAAATAAATCATCTACAAAGCGCCTATAAAAACATACATTAGATTTAAATAGCATGTCCTGAAAAAGGACTTCTTCTTCCCATTGGGCCAGAGACGCAGATACTGTTAACATTACACACAAGCCAGGAGGTGAATACTGAGGCGCAGACACTGCTAATATTATGCGTAAGCCAGGAGGTGAATACCGAGGCGTAGACGCTGTTACCACCATGCAGAACACCAGGATCGAACATCGGAGTAAGGAAGCGCTTGAATTACGCTTCCGGAAATTTTTGAACGGAACTTCTATTCCATCATGGTTCTTAGAAGATAATACTGCCATGAATGAAGGTGAAAAACCGCTGGTTGACATGGAGAGATTAAACAGACTACTTGGTGATATTGAAAAGGACTTCTATAAACTGAAACGCTTGCAGATTCAACGAATGCATTTCGAATTCTGCTTACAAAATAATATAATACCACGTGGACTACGAGTATTTTCAATGCCCAGTCAAGGGCAGGACTATCCTGAATTGCTGGCACTATGGCAGCGTATCAACATTGATACTAGCCGTAAGTACCTACAATTATTAATAGACTTTTTTCTGCCAGAAGAAAAAATATTAATAGACACTATAAATATAAAACAAACAGAATTGTTTGATAATTTTACGGAAAGTGTTGTTAATGTATTATCTGAAAATATGTTGGACTGTGTAGCTGCCTACGAACATAAATTGTTTCAACAAAAGAAATCAAAAATAGCAAGAGATTTTAGAGATTTTAAAAATGGTAATGTCTTCACTTGGCCCAGGTATGTCCCAAATACTAATAATGTTGCTAGAAATGTACCAGTTATTGTGAATACTAATGAAAGGCCTTGTACTACTACTCTTCATACAAACAATGGTCATAACATAATGCATGACCAAGTTGAATCTAATATCAGTATTAATGAAAATGTACAGAAATCTAATGAAACTAATGTTACTACCTTAAATGATTCAGCGAATATGAATGCCAAAGAAACCAATACAAGTATAACTAACATAACTGATGTTAATGATAAACATGGGAACAAAAATCATTCAACAACTTTTTTAGATGGACATATAACATTATGTAATGAATCAGATAACATTTGTAATGATTCATCTGACGTCATACACTTAACACATATGAGTGACACTACAAACCAGAATTTATACCCTAAAGTAAGCATTGCTAATGCTAGCACTAATAATAAGGCACCATCTACACCAGTAGTAAGACCAAAGATAAGAGAAAATATTAACAATATGGAATCAACAACTGGATTATCTTTCCCTTTAGCCATACGTCAAGACAGAGGGCCAAGAAGGGCCCGATCAATGAGCAGAGGGAGACAGAAAAGAAAGATATCAGGAGAAGCTCCCCAACCCACCACCCTAAAGAAAATGTGGAACAACAATCATTAGGGCTGATCTTTAATTTATCCAGTTTTGAATTAACAGAAGATGATGTGGAACTTTTAAACAAGGGTTTGAATTTTATACCTCATACTAACAGTGTGATTACCGACACAATTACAGACTTAAAAATATTTTGTCGCAATATTATGTTGAAGCATATGTTCGGTTCAAAAGATGATGCTACCATACACAATACAAGTACCAACGGTAATAAAAGACCGTTTGTTTTTAAAAATCTAAGTGACTTTACACCAGCCAACCACCCTCTAGTAGAAGCATATTTTAAAGTTACTGAGGATGAGCTTCACAAGTTTTTTAATGATAAAAAACATTATGAAAAAAGAAATAAGAAAAGATTTGATAATTTGAATTATAAAGAAAGAACCAGTTTGAATAAATTAAAACATGAATCAAACATCTCTATCAGACCTGCAGACAAGGGATCAGGAATAGTTATCTTAGACAGTGAACATTATATACAGAAAATGAAGCTAATGCTTCAAGATAAATTTTACATCAAGGAAAATATTGAAACTGTAAATAAAAAATGTATTGATATATACAATATTTTAACAGACATCTACAAAAGTGGCCTAATTAACAGAAATTTATATGAATACCTATACATAGAAACACCCACCATTCCAATCATTCAGGGACTACCAAAAATCCACAAAAATTCCTTGGACCCACCAATGAGACCAATAGTCTCAGGAAGGGGTTGGGTGACCGAACACTTACCAGTTTTCATCGAAAAACATCTAAGATGTATTCTTGACACCAATCCATACGTGTTGCGTGATTCTAAGCAGTTTTTAACAGATTTATATGACAATTTAAAGGGTTGTACATCCATAGAAAATTTAATTCTGGTCACCCTAGATGTACAATCACTCTTCACAGTCATTCCCAATGCTTTGGGAAAGACATTTGTCAGCTCTTATTTGAAAAATCACAGTGAATATTCTGACACTTTAATTGATTTAATAATACATTTCTTAGAAATAGTACTGGAAAACAATGTGTTCATATTTGACAATGACATCTATAGACAGTGTGATGGCGTAGCTATGGGCACCCCCTGTGCCAATAGCTACGCCAACATGTTTTTGGCCCAATGGGAAGAAGCAGTCCTTTTTCAGGACATGCTATTTAAATCTAATGTATGTTTTTATAGGCGCTTTGTAGATGATTTATTTATTTTATGGGATGGTCAATTGAGTGATTTACATAACTTCATTATAGCTGTGAACAATATGAATACTTGCTTAAAATTCACAGCAAAATGGAATATAAGCAAGATTGATTTCTTAGACCTTTTTATTGAAAAATTACCATGTGGAATAATCAACACAGGCATTCACAGGAAAAACTGCCATCGGAACATGCTTCTATTTAGAAAAAGTATGCACCCAACATATGTTTTCAAAAACATTATGAAGGGTCAGGCACTTAGAATGTCAAGAATGAATTCAACTGAGATTGGTCTAGAAAGTGATTTAAATGAATTGAAAAATAATTTATTAGAAAGGGGATATAGTCCAAATGAAATAATAGAACACCTGAAGATAACAGCAGATACACGTACAAACAGAGGTGCACCTTATTTTGGACCAAGTACTACAAAAGACAATACTACTATTTTAAATCCACATAAAGTGAAATTTTCTACTTTTTTTACTAGAGACAACAATGAAATCAAATATATAATTAACAAACATTGGGACATTTTAATGACTGATGATGGTATCAAGGGCATAGTAGGGGACAAGCCATCATTCCTATACAAAAATAAAAGAAATTTAAAAAGGCTATTATGCTATAATAAGGATAGAAAAGATACACCATCAGATGGGAACACCAGACCATGCGGACATTGTAATTTTTGCTCTTTAATAAATATTGATCCCATCTTTAACCACCCAGATCTGAACAAAGAATTCCATATCACAGTAGAAGCCAACTGTATGACTTGCAATGTTGTATATCTAGCAGTATGCAAACTATGCTCCTCATTCTACGTAGGCAAAACTAATAGATGCCTACGGGATAGGATGAGGGAGCATTGTTACAGCATTAGGAAGAAAAATCTTAACAATGCTCTAGCTAAGCATGTAATGCAGGTAGGGGACTCCCACACGTTCACATTTAGAGTGTTGGAAGTAATAACACCAAATGAAAGGGGAGGGAATATAAGATGCCACACAGAAGGAAGGGAGAGTGGCTGGATCATTCAACTTAGAGCAGACAAGGGACATGGCCTAAATGAAAGGGCATCTATAAAGCCCTATCTTAAACAACGCAGACACATTAAATAAATAAACACTTACATATATTTGCCCACTTCAAGCATTCTCATACCCCTCTATTACACATTTTACAGGGATATATATACTCATTCTACACTAAATTTTGTATAATACCATCCATCAGTCTTTGGAAGTATTCAAATATACACTTCCATAATTGTTTCCATAATTAATTATTTTTATCATTACACTCACTCATCTCCAACCATTTTTAACATTCCGCATACTTTTAACATTTACCTGGTTTTTAGACACATTTATACATTTATATCTATATTTATATTTATATTTATATTCATATTTATATTTACATTTCTCTTCATATATTTTCATTATACACAAATATCCAATTACATTATATTTATATATATATACACCATACATTTTATAATTTACAATATTTATAAAATTACCCATTTACAATTCACAATTTTTACACACATATTAAACATATATATATTCACACATTATATAATTTATAGCTTTAACATGTACAACTGAACACATTCATATTACCATATTTAGTAAGTCTCAACATAATTCATATATTCATACAATCACATTAATATACCATCAGTATTATAATTTCATATGTTTTGGTATATACATATTTATTTATTTATTTATGTACAAATCTTATACGAAGATGAATTGATACATATATATATATATATATATATATATATATATATCATGTTTTTAAAAGTATTTATATTAAATCTTTACATTCATTTATGTGATGTATACATTTCTTCCTTTAAGAAGTATACATATATCAGTTATATTACTGCTCCCTTTGTTTATGTGATTGTACTCAAGCTGTTTTTAATTAATTAATTCATTTAATTGTTTTAACTATCCAATTATGTTCACTATAAAGTATGTTGTCCTGATTCACTGTCTACAGGATCTGAAGAAGCTAAGTTTAGTGAAAGCGCTTATCCGTGTTTCATTTGTTTTTATTTGTCAATAAACGTACTTCTATTAATAGATTCGGAACTGGATGCTTGATTATACTCGTTCTATTGCACTAGTACCTGTTTTCTAATTTTATCTTTACTATTTGGTATACGTGCATTCATCATTTGAACTGTTACATACAGTTGTAAAGTGGGAAAGGTGTTACTCCTAGAGTCTGGCCAATCTAAAAGGTGGAAAACCTACAATAGGTATACAGTAGCATGACCAGCCAGAGAGATGCATTTCCCAAAACACATTTACATGTCAGCATTGCAGAGTATCGGTTCCCATGTATCAGCCAGATGAGAGCAGATTGTATGAGGAAGACGCATATAATATGATTATGTCACTGGACAGGCTGCCTACAGTCGAATGCCTGCCGTCGCCTAATGGTTAGCCATACCCAATACTGTAATCATGTAGTCCGATGTAACAGGCATCACAAGGGATCGCGCCCACCCAGCATGACTGACAAATGGAAGGACCAATGTCGGTGCATGTGCAAGTGAGTGAGCGAGCAGGTGTAAGCGTGTTTGTCTACCAGTATGCGAGTATTGCACTGTTAAAGAAATGTGGAATCTAAACAAGTATAAGGAGCTGTAACCAGAGGTCAGCAGTACATAAAACTGCAAAAACACATGCACAACTGCTCCCACCTGCTGGAATGTGCCTTACCCACTCCGTATCCAAAGGCCTCGTTCTGGCCACAAACAAAGAACAGTCCTTTGCACGTGTTGTTAGCAATGCCCTGCGGACACAGCTCATGTGAATTACCAATACACCATGGCATCTATACAGACAATAGGCAGTACCACACACATACCATACAGCACAGTCATCCAACAGTATAGCAATGTACTGGCAGATATATCCAGACTACTGGTGTTTGCAGACCTGGCCATCCTGTGTTTGTGTGTGAGCATGCCCAGTATGACTGTTACACATGTTGTCGACTGACATTACCATCATACCTTCATGTGGCGCACATGACTCTCATATTTGTACGTTGAAAGGGGGGCACAGCTGACAGTTGTACACATTTGCTACTACTGTACTGGTATGCCAGGTACTCCATGTCTGTGTGTGGACCTACCTAAATTGCTGGTTGGAGGCATACCAGTGAATGTCAGATCCTAGCTTTAATTACCAGCATAGTGGTTTCAGATGTCCTAGCCTTCACAACCTACATCCAACTGCCTGGCCTGTTGTAGTCTGTGTGTGTGTCTGTGGGGGTTGGGATCATCCATTGGGCATATCCAGGGGCCATTGTATAGCATTTATCTGTATTGGTCTACACCTGTCCAGCTGTATGATACTTGTGTGGGCTGTATGGACACACATGATGTTCAGCCCATAACCTGCAGTGGGTTAGGACACCCTGTCTACTACTGGCTACTCTTGTGACCCCGGTATGTGCTACAGATGTCATGGTGCCGCTATGGATGTGTAGTGTCTGCTGCTGTAACAGTCGGCCACCAAATTCTGTTGTATGCTCACATCCATAGCATAGCATAACTACAGGTAAATACACATTGTAATACAACTGCCAATTGGTAGGTTGATTGACGTACCTTGGGGGTGTTCCAGACCTGAGGATGGTGCTGGAGGGCTGCCTATGTCGGATGCACACAGTGCACTTCCCATACATGGCTGAGCACAGGTAGTGTCATGTTTGGCAACCTTTGTACTGTCTGTGCGAGTCAGGGAGGGTGAAATTCCCTGTACCTACTGTGTCAGTACATATGCCATGTCTTGCCTCTTTGCCAAGGGCAGGTCATACTGTGCATGCCTCCTTTTGCCTACTGGGTCCAGCTCAGGTGGTTCTTCCTCCAAGTCACACTGTGCCTATACAGGCCTTGGCATTGGTGGCGGGCTGTGTGGCCCTGGCCCATGCTGTTCCTGCTGCAACTGTTACTGCAGGATAAGATTGTGTAGCATAGCACATACCATAACAATTTGGGTGCATGTAGCTGGTGAATACTGCAAGGCTCCACTCGATGTGTCCAGACACCAGAACCATGACCTCAGCATCTGAAACACATGCTCAATTATATGTCTTGCCTCTGCGTGTGCCTCAGTATGGTGTAGTTGTTCAGGTGTGTGTGCATTGCTGATGGGTGTCATCAGCCACGACTCCAGTGGTTACCCAGCATCCCCCACTAGGTGACTGTAGGGGATGTCCATATTGGCAAAGGTGTGGTATAGCTGTGTCAGATGCCATATATCGGAATTGTCATAGCTTCCAGGGCAGACAGCACACACATTCAGTTTAATGCCCTGGCCATCGCATATGGCTTAGCTGTTGGAGGGTATGCTCCTGCAGTTAATGTAGGCCCTACCCTGCTCACCGGGTGGTGCTTTGATTCATACGTGTGTGCAGGCTATAGCACCCAGTACCCCAGGGTAGTCTGCCATTTGGTGGAAGAGACACATATTGCTGGTCAGCAAATCACGTGTGTAGAGGACATGTACGTGCTCACTGGCATGTGGTGAGTATGGCATCTGTAAACTGGTGCAATACTCTAGATGCAGATGCCTGTGAGATCCCCATGATATCCCCAGTTGTGCTTTGGGAGGTACCTGTGGCTAGTATACCTAGGCCAACACATACCTTGGTATCCACTGGGATGGGTTTCCTCTGCCTGTTCGATGTGTCAGGTGTGGCCGGCACAGCTCAACAAGCTGCTGTAGGATGTCTCTGTCCACCCCATAGCGCTCCATTATCTTCAGCTCATGTAGCCCCTGGTAGGTTACCCTGGGTCTGTAAAGTCTTCTGTCACCACACTAAGGGTTGTTCGGCAGCAGTCACATCCTCACCACCCTCAGCCTCCTGCACATGTTGGTCTATGTTGCCTGCTGCAACCCTTCTCATTCGGTTGGATTGTGTTGAGAAATGTCCCCGCATGTATACAACGGTGGTGTAGAGTGTGGAAGTAACCTGTGTGTATGGTGCTTGGTCACTTTACCGTAGTGTTCTGGGGTGGGCTGGCCATGTAATCTGCTGATTATGCTAATTATCACCTGTTTGTGCAGCTTGTTCAACTTGACTACTCCACTACTGCTGTTGTCCCTCATAATTTCACCAGGCAGATATAGACACACCCCTAGCTTAGGCGTGCTAAGACAGGAGCAATCCCGAGGCACAGGGCTCCAATGTACGTACAGTATGCCTAAAACCCCTCCCATGCTTTCAACAATATTCCAGTCCTGCACCCGGCTATCTATCCACATACACTCTTGGGATCTGCATCACAACCTGGGGATAAACGGGAGTCACTCTTGTCAACCTCATTTGCATAGTATTGTCTTCTAATGCATAGTTATATAACCCATACTGATCCTCCAAAGTAATAACCACACTGCTTACTGTCGCTCAGATCCACACACAACTGGTTAAAGGTGCTGTACTACCACTGTTTTCGATGTCCCTTGTTCTACCCAGCAACAAAATAACCAGTCTCCACATGACTAGAACATTGGACCCTGCACACCACAGACGATGTGCTTTACTACTAAGCCATGGCAGATATACGTACATCTGAGGTGATCCAGCACATTCAATAATGCTAATGTCCACATACATATCTATATCTATCTATTATATATATATATATATATATATATATATATATATATATATATATATATATATATATATATATATAACACACACACACACACACACACACACACACACACACACACATACATAGATATTGAATTTATATCACAACAGCGGACCACATGACACCAAAGCATTAGACAAGAATGAAAAAGAAACCACATGTACCACCTGCATTATGTAGTGGTGTTACTATCAAGATGAGTGTATTTCATTGCATCACATGGGTCAGACTGTAGTAAGGGTAAGAGTAGGGCTGCTGACATTTACCCACCAGACCTATTGGCGAATGTATGTGTATGTGTTGACAACCCAGTCTCTTGGGCGATTATGACATTTCTGTACACTATATAGGAATGCAACAAAACACACTGAACACATCCTGGAGCTAGCCACTCACAGATATCAACACATAGGATATGACTGCCAAACACACACACCTGTCATGCATTGAAATCTAACACCTACCTGTCTATTCTATCACACTACTGCATTACACAGTTACAGAACGCGCTACCGAGATTACTGGAACACAGCACTCCCAGAGGCATACTTCTAGGTGGGTGACATCATCAACAATGGAACAAACGCCGATAGGGAATGTATGGAGGAGTGTGAGCAGTCTAAAAGCATTACTCTGTCTTCAGGCAGCTGGAAGCATACACACATGCACTCGACAAGGCTGGGATTTGAACATAGACCTAACTACCTTATCACACTACAGCATTACGCAGTGACAGAATGCGCTACGGAGATTACTGGAACACAGCATTCCCAGAGGCATACTTCTAGGTGGGTGACATCATCAACAATGGAAAAAACACCGCTAGGGAATGTATGAAGGAGTGTGAGCAGTCTAAAAGAATAATTCTGTCTCCAGGCAGCTGGAAATGCACACACACTTGGCAAGGCTGGGATTAGAACATAGACCTAACTACCTTATCTCACTACAGCATTATGCAGTTACAGAATGCACTACTGAGATTACTGGAACACAGCACTCCCAGAGGCATACCTCTAGGTGGGTGACATCATCAACAATGGAACAAACGCCGATAGGGAATGTATGGAGGAGTGTGAGCAGTCTAAAAGCATTACTCTGTCTCCAGGCAGCTGGAAGCACACACACATGTACTCGACAAGGCTGGGATTTGAATATAGACCTAACTACCTTATCACACTACAGCATTACGCAGTGACAGAATGCGCTACGGAGATTACTGGAACACAGCATTCCCAGAGGCGTACTTCTAGGTGGGTGACATCATCAACAATGGAACAAACACTGATAGGGAATGTATGGAGGAGTGTGAGCAGTCTAAAAGCATTACTCTGTCTTCAGGCAGTTGGAGACACACACACACACACACACACACACACTTGGCAAGGCTGGGATTAGAACATAGACCGAACTACCTTATCACAGTACAGCATTACGCAGTTACAGAATGCGCTACTGAAATTACTGGAACACAGCACTCCCAGAGGCATACTTCTGGGTGTGTGACATAAACAATGGAACAAACGCCGATAGGAAATGTATGGAGGAATGTGAGCAGTCTAAAAGCATTACTCTGTCTCCATGCAGCTGGAAACACACACTTGGCAAGGCTGGGATTAGAGCATAGACCTAACGACCTTATCACACTACAGCATTACGCAGTTACAGAATGCACTACTGAGATTACTGGAACACAGCACTCCCAGAGGCATACTTCTAGGTGGGTGACATTATCAATAATGGAACAAACGCCGATAGGGAATATGTGGAGTGTGAGCAGTCTTAAAGCATATTACTGTCCCAAGTCAGATGGAGACAAACACACGCCAGTGGTGTGAGCAGGACAACTGCCTATCTACGGAGCACTATCACAACACTACATAGATACGAGATGCGCCACAGACAGTACACCTTTCAAGGCAATCAGTATGACCTTCTAGGAATGCAGACATCGACATGGATGCTGGCAGATACGGTGTACATACCTGTGAACCAGTGTGTTCAATGTAGGAAGCCATCCTGAAATGGTATATGGCCATCTGTTGCCTGGATGACCACTATCGCTATACAGGATTACAATGGTCATGCACATACACAGAGGCACATAACTGACACAAGGTGTCACTGGGCATGCTCACACACTTAGTAGCGAATGGAATGCACTATGTGTCCATCTACACAATGGCATACTGGGCATGCTCACACAGTAGCGAATGGAATGCACTATGTATCCATCTACACAATGGCGTATTGGGCATGCTCACACACTTAGTAGTGAAAGTCTGTCTTGTATGCACACAGATTCTAAACACGGAAGGGCACAGTGTGTCAATAGTCATCATTGTTAGCATGAACGCTGCACTACATATATCTGACACCAGTCTTCTACACAACGTCTGCTGATGTCCATCACCTTAGCTGTACCAATCTAAACCTGGCATACTAATACCACCCGTGGTTTTGTCCTGGCAGGAGTAGCTACTTCGCACATATAGTACAGAGATGAAGAACCTGAGACCAGGTAAACACCCTGACTCCTACAGGACAACTGCATTGTATGTGTATGCTAAACAGTACTAGATGTGTAGCTTTCATAATCACAGCTGCCAATCTAGATCCAACAATGGGGAATACTGACATCTGTGCAGTGAGGAACACCTGGCATAAAGCTCAGTTGTGCATAATAGCACTGCCACCATATACCTCAGATACAGACATGTGGGGCTTAAGACTGTTACAGACCGCTCTAGGTGTTAGTGTCCCCACCACTGTAGGTGTTATTGTCCCCACGTACATGAAGCCCACTCACATGTACTTGCCAGTACACTCTCAAAAGCCATCACAGATGTGTCAGGTGCAGATCACAGTAGTAAATGCAGCATTCTAGTATGTAGCCCTCAGACATCACCATGTCCTTGGACCAGCAACACACATCCATACATTAGTACAACACCATGTTACACATGACCAGTGGACTGTACCTAGCTCTACAGCAACTGTGCAGACTACCCATGTATCGACAGGGTTCCATCATGTGTTATGCAATGAAATGATACCACTGTTTATAACCAGGTCAGCTGTACACATAACAGGGGCCCTGTGTCTTATACAGCTGTAAGAGATAACTGTTGCTGTACATCAGAAAACACACTCATGTTTGGATATGACATACATGTACCTGTCATGGATATGTACATGCCCCACACACACAACACATATGTACATAGCATAGCTTTTGCTGTTCTTCACACAGACAAGTGGCTACATCAATTACATGCATGCACATGGAAGGTAGGTCCATGGCTGTTGAATGCTAACAGTACATAAGGTAGCAATGTTGACTGAGTTAACATTCCCTCTGTACTGGTTACCCATGACCACTATCATATCATATAACAGTCCACATGTCATGAATGTCATCACACATGTCCACCAATCACAATGCATACAAACAAAACAGGAATGTAGGACCTACACACATGTACATGTAGTGGTGTGCATTCAGCTACGATGTATGTGCAGTAGCTGATGTTTGCAGTTCATCTGTGTCTTATTACAACATGCAGTTGCAATGCAGCCTCATCATTGACACCTGTATATGGTAAAATACTGACTGTATGGTAAGATGTATATCAGGTATGGATGGATGTGTGTACATAAAGTGGTGGGCCACCTTTGCAGATGGATGTTTGCTGAAGACAGCTCACAGGTGTGTCACAAGGTGTCTTTCCATAACATGTGCAAGCAGTAAGCTATGTTTCTGTTACTTGAAGGTGATGACATACAACCTACACAGCGGTCAGGGTGTCACTGACTGTAAATCACTTGACACCTGTAACACTTAAGTCCTCCCATGTGCATATAGCAGCACAATTAATGAAGGTAGCGTCGATACACATTGTAATGTGGGCAATACCGCTGCATGTTTGTTAGACATATCATAAGATAGCAGGTGTTTGATTCACAGTACTGCCATGTGTGCTTGCTTGTGTGACCATATATGCCACATATGGTGGGGAATACATCCCAATTATTACACACCCCTGTACACTGTTGTAGAGATCTGTACATACTGTAGTGTAGACAGCAAGACATAGGCAGGGGTGGTGTGTGTATCAGACACGTTAGCTATCTCTATGTGCATGACATTTGTGGACTCCAGTGTGTGTGTTTATGTATGTATGGCTGTCTGGTGCATGGAGTGAGGATGTATGCTACCATACAGTACAGATAGGACCCCTAACCCATCAAGGTGATGCAATCTACTACCCTGTTGATGCCATCGGTCTTAGGTATTACTGCCTACCTGTACATGTTCATACTCTGTGTCACGTCATGTGGGTACACAGTACTGTAATGGTGATCACCACATATGCAGGGGTCCTCACCTCAACACTATCAGGTGTGTGTTATAGTGTCGCTGACCCCATGAGTGTAGGCATGTTACTGTGTGTGTCTGTGTATGTCTGTGTGTGTTCTCATCCTGTGATGTAAAAGTGTATTACTGCTACACAGTGAGGCCTCATGCTATCAACTGGTCTCTACCCTTGACATCAGCTAGACCGCTGTGTAAACCCCCCACACCATGTAACTGTAGCTGTGATGTCACCCGGTATGGATGTCATGTCTCTAGGCACTGTAGCCTAGTACACAGCTCACATGCTCCTGGATCAGAAGATGTGTAGACATCTTTGGAATGTTAGCTGTTCTAACAGTGAGGTTGAGGCTACGTATAGCATGCTGGTATTGCCATACATGCCTGAGTACTACACATTTGCACATGGGAAACTGAAAACACTGGTACTTAATATGGCACATGCAATTAGACCTTAAGGAGGGAAGCAGGGCATCATTACCAACATGCTGTTACTGTCACCAAGACACATACTGTGAACATGAAACAATGCATTCTAACTGCAAACACTGTTACGTAATGGCACATGCAGTTAGACCTTAGGGAGGGAAGTAGGGCATCATTACCAACATGCTGTTACTGTTGTTACCAAGACACATACTGTGAACATAAAACAATGCATTCCACACCTGTACTACATGGTATGTCAGCAGTACACAACAATTGTAATATACACTTATCTCACTATTCTGTTCACCCTGTGCATCAGACCATATGAGCATGTCCCTGCACCGATGGTGTGGATGACAGGGATGCGGCACAGGCATCATCATATGCACAGGGTGATAATGTTTGCCAGGGGCCTAGGCTGCACCAGTGGATGACATCATGTGTGTGAGTTAGGGGCTGTGATCTAATTGGACATTTGCGGATGTTATGCATGTGTGTGTTGCGGTGCCCTACAGATGTTTTTGGTGTGTGTGTGTGTGTATGTGTGCACACAGTTCTGCCATGTGCCTGGCCTACACAGGGTTATTATGGACAGCTCCAGATTGTACAGACCAGGATTTACAGCTCACTGTGTCCGGCCACGGCCACGTGACCTGTGCCTGCCAGGGGTTGCACGGGCACTACCAGTCAGAGGTACAGATTGGCTACTGTCCAATGACACATGTCCACTGGAACCGTGTCCCCACTGGACTGTCCAGGGCCACGTCCACATGGCCTGCTGTGTCCTGGTGTGGACAGTGCAGCACCAGCTGCACTGCTGCTGCTACCGGCACTATGGGAGCGGGCGTGTGAGGTAGCTTGTTCATGTAGACCTGCACCAGGTGGTGTAGCTGGCCTACGTCCATGTGGCCTACGCCTCACTCCTACCAGATGTTCCAGCACAGACAGCTCACGCTCACGAATTGCTATGCCACAGGCAAGGATTCCAACCATGCCACCCAATCACCTGTCCAAAACATCAGCAATCTGCTGTTGAGCATTTGCCAATGCCTGGATGTTGTCATTTAATGAACAAATAGCAGCCCTCTGAAGCCTCTGCCCATCTCTGCTCTGACATTCAGCACGTGCCTGTGCCACCATTACAGTCTGAAACATGCGTCTGGTGACACCAGCTGCTGCGCTCTGTCCTGCAGGTGCATGTCGGCCAGAGGTCCTCCTACGAGCAGCACTGGCCACATGCCTGTGTGGCACATCTGCAGTCATTTCACTGACACCATGGTGTGAAGACACACCTTCTGTAGCCACCACACATTCCTGTTCCAAGCTAACACATGCTAACTGTCCTTCCTCTATGGCCACTGGTGATGGGGTATGTGTTGGCATGAGAACTGTGTGCGGGGAAGAGGGTGATATAAGTGGGATGGCAACCAATGGCACAGATTCAGCCCGTGACAACCCTGCCTGTACCTCAAGCATATGTTCATCACTGCTAGAGTCTGTGGGGGCACTAACATCAGATGGACCGCAGGAGGGTAATGCACCTATATCACCTGTAAAGGCAAACAAAGACTCTACATTACAAATGAGACACACACACAGGCACACAGACAGACCATGCATGTGATTTGACAGAAGGCATGCAGCATGCATGTGATACAGCAGACAGCATGCAGCTCAGACATCAATAGTGGTAGTTAGCTTACATCCCTGGGTTGCACACAACAGCAAGCATGTGTCATAGCAGAAGCCATGCATTTCACACAATCATGGTAGTAAGCATGCATCCCTGTGATACACCATGTGGATCAGCATAGGTTAACAGTACACATGGCCGATGTGAGGCATATGTCCTTGACATTAACATGTAGTATGACATGTAATCTGATGACATGTGCATTGACATGCATACATGTTTGACACAATGGTGTCCTGACACATGTACAGTGGTGTAATGGTGTCACATTGCACTGTTGTCTGTATGCCCTACAGATAGAATGCACTTTTAGCAGATGTGCATAACCATTGCCGGGTAGTATAAGGCATCTATATTGCTATACAGTGTGACGTACATACACAGTGCCATTGCATGGAATCATGAGGTGTCTCTATTGCTATACAGTTTGGATAACATTCACAGTGCATAGCCATGACTGCGTGCATACACAACACATAAATATTGTGGATTGTGACCCACGTCGCTGAGGTGTATACACACTAAACCATGCTGTGTTATGTGTGACAGGTCACTGGAAGACATACAGATGACCCCCCTGCACAACTGCTAACATTTCTTAGCTGCCTGACAACTGTGTCCACACATGGCAGACTTGTCAATACACCATGTCCCACATGACATTTGTGTACCACACACATGAGGTGCACGCCTGACAGTGATGCCCAACAGCAGCAAGGGAAATGTACGGTATCTGTGGCTTGATGTGGTGTCTGTGTATGTATGTGGATGCTGTATAGGCAACTACTGTCATGCTGTGACACAGTCATGGTGTCCAACACATCTTATGTGGTCGAATTAAGTGACACCTCCACAAGTTGTGCACAGGCTTTTAGGATGTCCAGTGTTCCACATCTACTATATAACCATTCAACAAAGGCTATAGTTGGACCATGTGTAGACAATGTGCAACAGGGTGTACACACATACACATCACATCTACTGTGTGTTGCTACATGTCTCTGGCCATCCTCCATGGCCATGTATGAACATGTGTTGGCCAAATGTTTGTGATGTCCATTATCTCACATGTCTGTGTTGTCCCATATGACATACACCCATAGATGTCAAATACTGCACTGTCCACAGGGTTATGCAGACAAAGGGTTGTATGTTTGGTATGCGGGGTATGTTTTATGGGATAGTGAGACAATGTTGCAGCCGGACCACTACATGTCTGGGACATGTCATATGGCACATCACAATGTGTGCACTCATTGCAGGGGCATATTCCACTATGGTGAATCCTGCGGGCTGGCCATATCCCAGCTCACTGTGTAGTACTGTTTGCGTACCACACATGTGTTGTTCCGATGTATAGTACATATGTACAACACCTCCACCGTTGTATGCACAGCTGTCCACACATCTAGCAATGACAGTTACTGTGGTTTCATGTCGGTGTTTCATTTAGTTTGTATATATTGCACATGGGTAGCCAGTGTGATTGATGAAAGATGCGACCTGTATATCATGACTGGACTATACATTATGTGTACATGTGTTAACTGGCCACATGGCAAATAGATCTGTGCATTAACATGCCTGATACTGATAACTGTCTCACCTGCAATGGCCTGCTGTCTGTGCGGCACGCCAGAAGTACCTGTATAGGGGTGACACAGCAGTTTGATCATTATCCATGACTGTATGACAGCTACAGGGTGCACTGTGCATGTTAACACATTTGTCAGTACAATAGCATATACTATGGAGTATGCACATGTGTGCATACACAGGGTAGCATACTATAGTATGCAGCATGTGTGTAAACATACCTTGCATATGATGTTACATTACATATTGTACAGTAACACATGCAACTAAATGGGATATAATAGTTATATGTGCAGTAGTGACTTACCAGGCAACTCCAGGCTAGGTGGTTGGGAGACACCCACCTCCATGATGGCAGCTAGAGTTTGTGGATGCTGTTATGATGGGGTCCCCAGGCTGGCCAGTAGCTCCTCGTTAGGTGTCAGTGGGGGCTGGGTTGGTGGCCCACCACCTGTTCTACCTTGTTCCCTGGTGATTGCATTGGCACGCTGTTTCACATGTCAGATCAGGTCCGTGCAGTGTCTGCGCACCTGCTGGTAGGTGCGGTTATGGCCACCCACATCATTAACCCTCCTATGAAGTTCCTGCCACAGGTCATCATGCTGCTGGGCATGCTGTGGCACATGGCTGAAAATTACCTCATAATTATCATGGAGGTGAGGTATGAGGACATCATCCTCCAAGCGGCTATATGCTGGCAGTCGTGATCGAGGCATTATCTGGAAGACATAATGATGGAAACAGGTCACAATATCTAAGAGATGCACAGAGATACAGCTGCACATACATGTGTATTACATTTAGTACATATGAACAGTTGTCTTTGCAAATCGTCATGACACTGACATGTTTGTGTCACAAACATGTAACACCCGATGGGGATTGGATATTATCACCATATATGTGTGTGTCACCTCATTACATTGCTCATACTCCATGTGTATGCTGTCTTGATGTGGGCATGTCTGTTTGCCTGTACTGGTGTTCTTACCTATCAGCACATGCCTGGATGTGTCCACATTAGTGCTGTTGACCTTGATGCTGTGTATATGTCACATATCAACACATGCACTGCCTTAACTGACATGAGCAGTGACAATGCAGACATGCACACAGAAACCGTTACATGCATGTGTTTTGCCATATACATCTACACGGCACTGTACAGCAGTTCAACATCCTGCCACATATCGCCTGTGTTGCACATGTGATACACATGGGACAATGGCTAGCTGGATGGTATTCGCAGGGATGGTTATCAACTATAGCATGTACGGCCAAGGTCATGTAGTAGTGTGTATGCCCTGGGCCATGTATGGGCATAGGATGTAAGATTTTCTAGCTGTATCCGAAAGCCATGTTCCTGCCGCCAGGTGAATCAGTGCCACATTACTGATCCAGACAGTTAATGATACATCTACCATGCGGTCATTGCACCATGTATGACAGATGACATGTGCAGCTTTGATGGACAGGGTTGCATGATATGGCAGGAGTATGTAACATGTATGGCACAGGGATCTGTCCAGCATGTGGTGGGCTTGTACTAGGCAGGTGGCTGTCCATGATGTATGTCTTTCAGATCAGGGTATGTACCTGTAGCATGTCCAACATCACAGTGTTGCACATGTCTTTATGCAGGGTAGGCAGCATGCTGCATAGTGGAAATGAGGATTGTGAAGGATGGTGTCACCCATCCAAGCATGGCCAATACCCCTTAAAGGTGATATGTGATCCGATATTGGTCACTTGAGTGCTGAGTATGGCTGTACAATGATCTCCATGCTCATGGATGGCACCTATGCATGACTTGGATTGCCTCTTATGACTACCTAATAGGCTTGGTGATGTTACTAGCTCAGGGAGGAAAACTGCACAGCACCATCCCTTACACACAGTGTCCATAATGTTGCCCGCTGTGTTGGTGGTAGTTAATGGGTACAGGGTTGTTAACCTAGCGGTGACAATGCAGTAAGCAGCAGTCAGATTGTACACATATGTCACGCACCTCACCTACAACACCCATTATGTATGTTGTCCACAACACTGAGTCAGCTATTGCTCCTAGGTCATGGCCATTCACATACTTACATACACAGATGCCTCCCATTTGTCTGTGTGGTATCGGCTACAATGAGGGGGGAGTACAACACATTAATCCTGTTTTACTGTAGCTGCCACTGATGTGATATGCACATGTCACTCAGACACCTCAGACACCTTTTGTAGTGTTTCTTCTGTCAACAGGCCACTGGTAGTACACTCCTGTGACATACAAAGGTACATCTACTATACTGAATGTAGGTGGAATACAGTATGGGTGATGATGTCCTATGACCTGTCACAGGCATGCTATGCAGTGTGAAATCATCCGTACTGTCATCTACATCTGTACTGCTAACAGCATCTACTTTGATTAAGGTTCATGGTCTTTCAGACCATACTCAGCAGGGTAATAGTGCAGTGGCTCACTTTATGAGTGGCGTCTCCACTTTGTAGGTTGTGATAACTGTTGCTGTGTTCCATTCAGTGTTTTCACAGACTGACATGAACCTATGTTTTACATGGAAGTGTATGTGTAGAGCAAAATGTTTTGCCATATGCGTATTATACAACCAGGGATTTGGACAGGTCACATGCAGCCTGAGTGCACCTTGTATCATCATAGTTATGGTTACAGGGGCTCTGTAGTGTTCATGGATATGTGATTGTGTACCTGTTGGGGGGGCAGTGAGTCTATATTATCCAACACCCTATCTGTATTTCATATTCATGCTCAGCACTTGTTCAGAACATGTCAGCACTTCATGAGCTACTAACTACTATATCACTCATTCCTACTCATTTCCTACAGGTAAACACTGTTTGTCCTTACATTTCCAGCTTGCTTACAGTACCACAGCTGTTGTACACACTTACCTCACATATCTTGTGAGATATGGTTGAATATACAGGCATGTCCAACTGTCAATTACCATAGGTTCATAGGTTCATAGGTTGGTACTAGGCTATCAGCCCTAGGGCCTATACAAGCCTAGCCATAACAATTCCCTGGCTATTTCTTCCCACATTATTTACTTTCCTGGACCCCTGTCTAGCAGGGCAACTGACGTGATCCCTGGGGTGAATTTTCTTTCTCCCATCCAAATGTCAAGGTTCTTCTTGAAGTGGTCCAAAGAGGCACTCTGCTTGACATGTATGGGCAATCTATTCCAGAGTCTGGGGAGTCTCTGGGTCAGGAACCTATCCCTCCAGCATGTTTTGTTTATTGTGATGACAAGGTTTAGATCCCTGGAGCGTGTAGCTCTGAGGGATTGGGATTTTTATGTAGCATGTCCAACAGCTCTGGGTTTGACATGGCCTTGTATGTTAAGCAGAGATCGCCTCTGAGTAGACGATATGCGACAGAGTATAGCTGGAATTCTTTACATGGTCAGTGTAGGGCATCTGCTTTAGGCCTGTGATTCTTTAGTGAGGTATTTCTGAGGCCTTTCCAGTTGTTGCAGATGTCTTGAGAGGTACATACCAAATGGGGCGTTGTATTCTATAATGGGTCTAATGAAGGATGAGTACAGTGGGACAATGACCTCCTTTTTTCTGGATGAAAAGCCCTTCGTGATGAGGTGTGCCACATAGAAGGATTTCCTGACTGTTGTGGTGATGTGGTTATTGAAGGTGAGACCACTGTCCACCTGTGTCCCTAAGTCTCTTATCACACTTTCTGTGTTTAGTGTACTGCCACCTATATGGTAATTCATGGATACATGTTTTTTCCCAAAGGGGATAACAATACATTTCTTGGCATTGAGCTTGAGCCCATGGCTCTGGCACCAAGCATCTGTTTCTGTAAGGCCCTTTTGTAGAGTATCCACATCATTTGGGGATTCAATAATGGCTCCCAGTTTGCAGTCATCTGCAAACTTTGTTAGCCAGAGTCCCTTAGTGTTGACCTGTACTTCAGAGAAGTAGATGCCAAACAAGAGCGGCCCCAGGACTGAACCCTGAGGTACTCCACTTGTCACTTGTCTGGAGCTGGATTTGGAGTCGGCTACTTTTACAGTGTGGGTTCTATCAGTAAGCCATTTAGCAACCCATTGGGTGACATAGGGATTAATACCCAACTTAGTAAGTTTATCTATGAATCCAGAGTGGGGGATGGTGTCAAAGGCCTTGGCAAGGTCTAGATAGGCTGTGTGGACCACCTTACCCTTGTCCATGGCTCTGAAGACTGATTCAAAGAAGTCAATCAGGTTCAGGAGACAAGATCGGCCCTTCACAAACCCAAACTGGGTGGGGTCCAGTGTTTGAAGGTTGCCAATGTCTTTGTTTATAAGTTCCATGATAATACGCTCCATGGCCTTGCAGATAAGTGGTGTGATTGCCTGTCTATATGATGATTATGGGCAACATGAGGCAATATAGCAATTGTCTCCTGTACACAGTCAATGTTCACCTCCTAACATACGACACTACAGCCTGTGGGAGATGCACATATGTGGCCATGCTGGAGGTAATGCTCTCTCCAACCCAGACTGAACCTGAAATTCATGTGGGGATGTTAAACATATGTACCACATACCACTCATCACATAGTCTCACTAGATCTCCACCACCACAGGCCACACATAGTAAGACTACAACATTTGCAAAGCCTCTCCATACTACTCTGTGTAGGCAACAGAGGCAGCCCCCATCACCAAACACAACACCAGTTACTTATAGCCCACAGACTCATGTGTGCACATTGACTACAGCCAATAGGGTGTTATAACATACCCAATACACTAGTCATATGTGACTCTGTAGGCGGTCACATTGATGTCCCACTCAGCGGGCTACACAAGGCGATAGTCACTTTCATCTGGCTGTTGGGTAACAGGATCCACAACATAACCTATGCACTCAGGTCACTCCTCAACAGGTACAATTTGACTGTCATTCTCCATGTTTGTGTGAAAGCCCTGAGATGTAACTTCCTGGACTACATGTACAGGGACATGCAATAGCTCTCTGATCTTGTAGCCCAGGCAGGTATCGGCCAAGCCCTGAGAAGCAATCTGCATTTGTCCAGACTGATACCACAGTACGACTGAATTATTCACTTCAACAGTTGCCTATGCTTCTAGTGTCATTCCAAAGGTGTCCAGTATCTGTCTGCTTTGAATGACATGGTCGACAAAACACGATGCTTTGGCACAGATTACCTGCACCTGTCGGCCCTGGGATTACGGATAACATCTAAGGCTCTTGCTGCTCCTATACTGCCTGTTTTAGACACATTTCAAATAACATATTCACCACCAGAACAGGTACAGGCAAGCAAAACCTGAGGGTAATGTTACTCAGTGCTTGACATCTTCATCTCGAACAGACTCAGGCGAGGCACTCCTTATAATGGACCACTTTGATATATCTGCAGTGACTGGGACCTGCTTATAGGCTCTGAAGAGCACCCCTGCACTGATAGGCTATTACACAGACCACACCTTTCAGTCATGTAACCAGGACCGGAACACCCATGGTGGAGGTGTGTCCATATTTCACAAGGATGTACACACCTCCAGGGTGGTTGCTTAGCACAATGCATCAGAGGTAATCCAAGTGCAACTAACTGTGGCCAGAACTGCTATACAAATTGTAGCTTGCTATGGATTACACACCATACCCCATGGTAATGGCCCTCATTTCTTGGTGTACTGGACAGTAGTGTTCAAACAGGAACTACTGATATGAGACTCTGACACTACCCCACACTTAACTGGGATACCTACTCATGTACTGGCACATTAGGCCAATGCTTTCTGGGATTCATAACCTCCGATCAGCTGGTTCAACCTATACACACCACCACCAAGGACAACAATATCCTAGACCTGGACATTACCAACATGTATGACTGGTGTTCCACACCTGGAGTTATCCCCTTGTTGGTCAGTTCAGAACATATGCTAATCACCCCTGTTATCCATATCCCAGCACCACACCCTTCACGGAAAACACAGTACAATATTTCTACAAAGCCAACTTCAGGCTTCTTATGACAGCAGTAGTAAATGTCATGACACCCGTGCAGATGGAGAATATAGTAACAAACACTAAAACATACACAACTGCACTTCATTAGCACTTACACGACTGCATGGATCATGCTATCCCAAACAGAGCCATGACAGTACCCACCAGATAATGGACGCTGCTCTGGGGGTCCAGTGCCATGGACATAATGTACAACAGAAGGAGGAGACTGTTGCAAAGTAGAGTACAATCCCATGGGTGGGGTAGCTCCCTTGTCAGTCTCAGTAGGAATCTGAGATCCCTTTTCACATCCTCCAAAGCTAGCTACATAAACATTACTGCGACACATTCCAAGGACTACCACAAAACATTATGGAGGTATGTCACTACTTTTGATGGCAATACCCACATCTGCTCTGACATACAACGGTTAGGCAGGAACATTACAGAACCGACTGATATTGGCAACATCCTGGCAGATAGGTTCATTGCTAACTTCACACCCCTCTCACACCCCACAGGGCCCAAATCTATACAGGAACAATGCAGAGTCCCTGTGGTCATAACTGCACAGTTGAAACCTGCACTCTGTAAAGCCTGGAACACAGACTCCATGTGACCGCCCAACATCCCAGGCTGTGATTTACCCAAAGCTCAGAACCACATGGCTCCCACTTGGCCACCAAATTCACTAATAGCCTTGTATCAGTCATTGTGGCCCCCTGAATGGGGCACAGCAACAGTTATCACACTCCACAAAGATGGCGCCACAATGGACCAGAGGGACTATTTCCTATATGCCTAACTAGACTGTTCCGCAAGGCTATGGGGCACATCATCATGAAAGTCATTCACAGAGACATTGGTGGCCTCCATACCTTTGATACCACCCAGGTTGCATTTGTTAGGGCCACACCATGGCTCCTACACCTGGTGGAGTCCTTTGAGATAGTTACCAAGGTGGTAAATGATGGTAAGGAGGTCCACACAGCCTACCTTGTCCTCTCATTGGCTTTCAACACCATTCCCCATTCTGGTATTGTCAACATACACATCCACCTGCACATCGACCCCTACATCTCAAGATGTTATGCAAAGTGGCTCACGGACAGGACCCACACAGTGAGGGTAGCATACCATAGTTCCTACTGTAAATCAGTTACAATTTGCATACCCCAGTCCTCGGTCATAGGGCCCCTCATGTTCAGTATATGCTTCCCTGAGGTACAGGCTAACACAGAGGGACTTTTCCTGAATAGGTTTCCAGACGACTGCAAACTAGGAACCATGACTGATTCACCAGCTGATACAGACACCCTCCATAAGGGTGTCACTGTGACAGATACCTGGTGTCGATAACATGGCCTCATGCTGATGCCACAAGGTGCATAGACATCCCCTTTGAATTACACCAATCACACACTGACTATCACATTGGTGGTAGTCCCCTACAAACATAACACATTATAAGGGATCTTAGTACACACGTACATAGCACCCACTCCTTTGATTACCATATTGCCAAGGTGGCGTGGATATCCTAAGTGGCCACCCTAATCTGTAATGGGTTTGTAGCCGGAACAAACGCACCCATTGTACCTCTATACTCCTGACTTATGAAACACGTTCAAGGGTATAATGCCCCTTTTGGGGTGTATCTTATGGAACAACTACAGCTTTAAATACCACAACATTAACACACCAACAGGATTATTGACCTCCGAAAGATGACGTATGCAGCACAACTACAGAAACCACAACTATACTCATTTGTATACTGCATACTCAGATGTGACATGTGCTGAATATACAAGGCCCATGTCCACAACAATATTGATGGATATGCTCCACATAAGCAACATAAGCAAAAGCCACTGAGAGCAACATGCTCTGGGATATGTACCCAAATGCAATGATGAGTAGGATGTTCTGAACGGATACATTCCTGAACCAAACACTCACCATGCTTTGGAACATGATTCCTATGTACATCAGGCAGGGACTGTCACTAGCACTCTTCATGAGATACCTCGATGGGTGGATGGGAGACAGACATGTATGCCAGGGATCACTGCAGTGGCTGTACTGTACACAGATGCAGGGAACAAATGGCTCTGATGTTCACAGGCACAGGACACTACCCTAGGGAGGTGCCGCCATTGAAAACACTGTAGTTGGGCTTAAAAATGGACTTGGACAGACAGCATAGTTCCTAACTATGAACCTGTGAAGTTATTACATGTCCTTTGTGCATGGATAATTGAGTAGCTCTTCCATTTCAATTAGCTATCATGCTGTTACACTGTCTGGTGACTACAAGCCATATGTATCCTGTTATTGTGTATTGTACATGCCAACAGACATACCTTATGTTTGCATAATATAACAGTAATGCTATGTAAAATATTTGACATATCTACCTACAATACTGTACATTTCACATATTTTAAACATTAGCCCATAATGCAAAGCATAATTGCACAGCAGGACCACCATAGGCATGTTATTCTCATTATATGCCCAGACATATGCCTACTGTTACAGTATATCAACATATACTATCCCCTGTTATGGCACGTACTTGTTGGACAAACCCTACCACTGACAGCGGCTGGAGTGGAATTGTTATGTTTAAAGCCCTTATATAGCATCCCTTGTGGCGTATGAGATGTTTACCTTGTGGCCCACAGCAGTACACACAATTTCTACAAGCATTACTATACTCAACAAGACATCACTACATAACACCTTTTCCCACTGTATGCATTGCATACACTTTCATTAATACAGAACAGGTACTACATACACTAACATACTGAGTGTTCTACATACCTTCTTAGCGGACCGAGTTTAAGCAAATATCTTTCTTACTCCTTTCCTGTTTAAAAGGTTCTATGGTATGAGCATACGGTTTGAATGTATGGCAAGCCATCCTTTTATACGTAGATACCTGTAACATGTGGTATCCAAGGTCTACGGCAACTTCAGCAGCTTTCCATGCTAGGGCTTCCCTCAATGATATTTGCTCAGCTGCAACTTGGGCCAAACCTCATACTTTTATCCTTCTTTACAAATTGGATTTGACCTCCAGAGGTAGAGCTTCTTTTGGCTCCATGGTGCTCAGGAATGTCCTTCCTTGAGGGCCAACCAGGGATACAGGACCTGCAATGATTATGCACTTTTTGGCCCTGTAACTTGCTTCCAAACTGCCCTCTTCTACATGGCTTGATGATATCATTCACCTTAAGACTACCAGCTGACAGTGTAGTATCAGACTTACACCGTGGTGCGTGCAATAATTACTGTGAGCTGTAGTGTGTAAGACTAGACAAGTATGGGTTCTAATCTCACTCCAGGTTACTTGGTGTGTGTGTATGTCCATATGGCATAAATATGAGCACCTTGGTAACTTAGAAATAGGTTGGGTTTTGCAGTATCTTATTTGCAGTGTGTGATGTGGCCCCCAAAGGACTGGCCACAACAAGAACTGCTGATGTCACTAAGCATAATATGTCCTAAACTGATAGTACTAGCAGACATGAGGTATGTTGCATGCATCATGTACTGTGATCTGCAGTGTGTACTGTTACATAGGTAAGTGTTCTCATCTACATACAGCCAACTTGCACTATGTGTGTGCCTTCAAGTGTTCTGTGTGCAGTGATTGGAAGTGGTGCTAACCTCAATGGAGCCATGTTTGCATGAGAGCCTGTTAGAGCATTTTACATCATGTTATGCAACCATAGGATGTTTGAACTTCACTAGCATAATGGCCACACTGCCCTCACAATCATAGACATCTTTACATCCATAGTTACAGGATCAGCACATATTGTTCCAGTCCAAGATGGACACAGGCAGACACCCTGTGTTGAAATGATGGTAGTCCAGCCAATCATACAGAGAAGCATGTATTGAGGTGCTCTGTTTGCCATTAGGCAGGGTTCTGTTTCAAGGGTGTGTTTAAGTCTGCTATACAAATCTCTCCCACAAGCATGTAGTGCTAACATCACATACGAGGTTAAGGTCCTTACAGTGAGTTATCCATCTACTATGCCTCCTGCAGATAGGCAGCATAGCATATGCAATCAAGCAAGGTCACACATTGTCCTGTATGCAAGGCAGAGATCACCTCTGAGTAGTCTATATGCCACAGGCAACAATGACACTGCAGACGATCACCATTGAACACATACTGAAGACATTAAGTGTCCTTGTGAAGGACCATACTGTTGTGTGCAACTGCTAGTACTGCTTGGAAAGGTACATCAACAAATGGCCATTGCAGTCAGATATTGGCATGCTGAGGGAAGAGTACTTGGAGGTTATGAGTATGTCACTTACAGGCAACCATGGCCTTAGCTATGCCATATGATTTCTGCCATACCACTGCAGAGACATGGTGATCTGAGACACATTAGGTGTGAACCTGGGTGGCCAGGTCTGTGTGCCCAGTTTTTTCACCCCTGAGTATGTACATCACATGTTGTGGCTAATGTGCTACTTACCAGGTAAATCGGTCTAACTGATGGAAGTGATACTACATATATATTTGCTTGGAGCTTATGGCCATTAGTATGTCAACAGGCATGTGTTCGCAATACCCTCTTGCAGGATAGTGACATACCACAGAGACTCTATGAGTGCTCACAATTTGCAGGCATCAGCCAACATTGTTAGCCACATCATTCAGTAGTCATGTAAATTGCACTTAAATGGATTCCAAGCAGTAGAGGACCCAGAACTGCACCCTGTTGAGCACTGTTGCTTACAGATCAGCAATTGGAGGTGGATGTCCCTATGTTCCATATGTGTGCCATCAGTGGGCCACTTAGTGACCCCTACAATGATAGTATCATGGATGCCTAAGTGAGTGCTTTGTAAATGTTGCCTGAGTGGGAGATATAGTCAGATGGTTTGGCTCAGTCTAGGGGGTTGTACACCCTGATGTACCCTCACCCAGGTCTTTGGTGACTGCCTCAGAAATGGCTACCACATGCAACAGTCATGCTCCCCCTGTCAAACATCCAAACTGTGTACGGTCAACTGTGTGTAGATCACATATATGTGTGCTGATCAGCTTCATGATGATTGCCCCTATGGGCATACAGATATGGATACTTAGACAAAGAGGTGTATAGTTATGTTGGTCAGTGGATGTACCACCTCTGTGCAAGGGTATAACAGTTGCCGTTGTCCACTCAGCTGATGCGCAGCCAGTGATGTCAGTATGATTGCAAGGGTTTCCCAATGGTGTTAGTAATCCTTGTCAGATAACATGTGGGATGCAGTCTTGAATCTTAGTATGTGTGATAGATGCTGTGTATCTTCCAATGAGAGGCCAGTTACGAACTGCTCTGTAAATATGGAAGTTCTGGAGCAGGTTGTAGGAATGTCATGTGTCACATGTTATGGGCACAAGGTAGTGTAGTTGACACAGACAATGTGGGAGTACAGGTTAGATTTGAGTACAGACCCATCATATGTGGCATCATGACATATGAGTTCACTAACAATCTGGGCCTATCCTTTGAGGTCACACATGTAACTACACTGTGTGCTGTGGTTCTGCTTTATGTGAGTGACTAATTTTGTCACTTACCATGTCTACACAACAACACTATCTGCTTCTTTTAGCTGAGGAGGTAGTGCCTCCATGTTAACGGGGGCACCCTCACCCCAACTATTACACAGCACTGTCCACCTGTTATTGTACAGCCTGCTAATGGCAGTTGTCCACCACTCAGGTTTGTTGAACCATGACAAGCCTGTGTCCCTTCTGTCACATACAGCCGAGTTCATGCTGTTGTAATGCTGCTGACATAATGCACTTGGTGTAGAGCTCTGCATACTTGGCTGTCCCATGTGAAGGGGGAGGTGCAGTCATGCTATGTCAACCATCCCACAGGAGGTAATAAATGTCTTTCTTGACATATATGTCTGTATTGTCTGCAAGGGGGGGTACGTGCTGGTAGTTCTAAGGAGACTGACCTGTGGTCTGATCCCCACCAGGGTGGACCTCACATGGGGGCCTGTACTGGTCACTCATATTGGTAAATACATGCAATATGTTGTTTCCCTGTGTGGGGATGTCACAGCATTGTTGCAAGGCATTGTATGTAAGGACCAGGACCATCCTTTGGGCAAGTGAGCCACAGCATGACTAAACAACACAGTGTGTATGTATTACACTTTCCTAATGTGTTTGTGCTCTGTACAGACACCTTGCATGACTCTTCTTGCAACAGGCTGGAAGTAACTGCCATACTTATTTACACAGAGGACTAGCATGTAGTGCCAAGCAGTGTCCCCAGATCTCTGAGTCATGTCAGCTGAAATGCCATGATAGGAGTTAACATGGATACAAGCACTAACACTGTCATACACCTACTGACACTGGACCAAACACTGTTACTTTTGCTCAAGGCCAGATCATGCCTACCAACTGTATGGCCTGACAAGGTGTATGACAATATTAGGCCAGCAGGCCTTGATGGAAACTGTGTATGTCATGTACAGAGTGTTATGTCAGCTGGTGAATAGGCAAGTGTCTGACAGTCATACTCTGGGAAGATAGTATTGTGAGACCTATGCTGCAATGATGCCAGTCACCAGTGGAGTTCACCATCCTCCATTATTTTCACACCCCATCTACCTATTCCCTCTCTGCAGTCACAGACATGGTCAGTGACCTCTGACTGAGTACAATAGCAGATGATTGCATATTAGGAGCTGTCCCAGAATCCCACGTAGAACCAACAGTTGTCCAGGATGGCTTAAGACACAGTCAGTTGTTCTCTGAGCCACTGACAAAAGCTAAATGCCAATGACTGCACAATAATATTCTGTGGGAAATCATCCACCCATGCAAAATACTGTAGTGTCTACACACAATTGAGCCATTACACATGAAGTTATGGACACAGAGAGTAATGTATCCTTTGACTTTTACTGGTCGGAAAGATGTAGGGATGCATTCACCATGGTACAACCTATACAGACAGGTTTGGGATGTAAATCTCAGACTGTCACTGCTATACTGAATGTGGCAGTCATCACACCTATCATTGTGTGCAATGCCACCCTTGTTATGTTACTACACAGGCATATCGTATAACTGTAGCAGCCAGACAGGTTCCATGGTACACCAATACACAGTGTAGATAACATCCTATGGAGTCAGTGTCACAACCATACATGTGTAATCTGTCTCCTAAATACTTTGGAGGGGATGTGTATGGCTCCATACAGGGAGGTGTCGGATCCCACTGTGTACTTCTCATGTATCCATGACAGGATTAACGCATCTCACCTGTTCTACATCCCTACAACATCACTGTGGAATATATAGTACATGCTAAAGAGACAGGTGTGTAACACAGTACACCCTACATGAAAAAGGTCCCCCATGCATGTGAAGCACACATCTGCTGTGACACACATCATGTGCAGGTTACATAATGGGATGCAGAACACTACAATCATAACTGGTGTCAGGCAACTGTCTGTACTGGACACAGAATATTTGTAGATGGGTCATCTCCCATCACCACAGCTTGTAGATGTGTTAGTTGCCAAAACTCTAGTGACACTTATCAAGGGTAGCAGAACTTTTTACAGATTAGGGATGCATAATTACTCTGAATACAGCCATTACAACTTCATACAACATAAGGTACATAAAAGTATGTGGCATAATTGTGACATATGCCAGCATACAGTATCTGTTAGTAACCACTACAAGTGGCATGGCAAAACAACACTGCACTACATAAGTACATATTAACTAATATAGTCACCCAGTGCATCTAACACACAGCTTCATTTCCCTTCATTGACCCAAACGGTTGACAGCATGTGTGTGAGTCAGTAAAGAAAGCAGGTAAGATGGAAAATGGAAATGTGCCGTGTGTGTTTGTAGGTGACCTGCATTTGACAGTGGTGTGTGTACACAGTCAAGCTCAGTGCTAGCTCTACATGTGTGTATGTTGGACAGCTTTGGACCATACATGGTAGAGTTGACAGTTCACCATCTTTGGCCCCAAACACAGGAACTGACTCTGCCAGGAGTTGCACTGGCACCTCCATTCTCAAGGTCAGAAGTGGTGCTAGCACCTGATGGACTGCTGGGACTGTGTCCCCCACAGGAATGCCCAGGACCAGGAGTCCATGGCCTGCCATGTTGTGGTGTGGACACCACACTCCCATCTGTAGTGCTGGATGTATTGTCACTACAGGAGTGTGATTCTGTGCAGCCATGTGGACTCTCAGCAGATGGCATTGCTAACCTACATCCATGAGTCCAACGCTCCACTCCAAACACATGTTCCAGCACAGAGAATGTGCAGTCCAAGACAGACACTGCCTCAGCCCACCTTCTGCCCACTGCATCAGTGAACCAATCCAGGGTGCCCCCATGTGGTGGAGGCAGTCACAGATGTCAGACTGTGCTGCATCCATAACCCTAAGCATACATCTAGTGTTCCATTCAGAATGTGCCTGTGCCTCCATGATGGCCCAGAACATATGCAGAGTGACCCGTGATGTGACAACTTCAACAGGTGCTGGATGGACAGCATGCCTCCTACATGCATCCCTGTCAGTCTGCCTGTGTGGAACCTCGTTAGCTCTCTGATTATGACCAGTGTCTACACTCATTGAAACTATAGTTGCCACACTTTCCTGTTCAATGTCTCCACCCTCTGACTGTCCAATATATGTGGCCTCCAGGGACTGGGTATGTGTGGTCATACTGACTGTGTGTGTGCAGTATCAATGAGGGCACAAGAGGGATGTCAACCTCTGGGACAGATTCATCCCCCAAAACACCCACCTGTGGCACATTGTGGACACCATCATCATCAGAGTCCGAGGAGACACTGACATCAGTTTGTGTAAGGGACACACACCAACCCCTCCTGGTCACCTGTGTTAAGAAAAGAATAAGCAGTACATTAATACCTGCATTATTATGCTCTGCAATACTATGTTGTGATATATGTAAGGCTCTATACACTGTCATCACTATGACAGACCTGTTGAAAACCCAACCTCATATAGCAGGACATGAGGACAGTACTCTTCCGCTAACAGCTGTAGTTACTAGAAAATATCTCATTACACTGAAATCTCATAAGCAACAGTGAGGTACTCTGTTGACATTTGTGTAAACTCTGCAGAGTTGACACATATGACACTCTGTAGTGTCCTTACAATACTGTTACATCTATCAGTGTGGTCACACCTACAAGGCATAGATATGAGTCTAGCATATGTACAGTCAGAATATATGTGTGCAGTTGACAATCATACCGACAGTACAGCAATGCAGGCAGCAGGCTTAGGATGACAGTCCAGGGATTACACTGCTGTAAATCTACATCTATAACAAAACAGTGTCATGCTTACCAGGAGCAGGACCGTGGGCTTGGCCAATACCTGATGGACCTATGAAAAGTTGAGGGAGAGGTAATGTCAGTACCACCGCATATTCCACCACCACAAGGTAATACATCCATATCTCTCAGATTTACAGTAGTTACTGTGTTACTTGTTATACTGGTCAAAATCTGATCATGGCAGTCAAACTGCAGTGAAACCCTTCTCCCCCCAAAGCAGACAGACCTGACACCCATGTAAGACTATGTACACCCTGACACACTGCATAATATGGTATTGCAATGCTGATCAAACTAAGCTTACCTGCACGCTCCTCTGCTGTGGACACTGTGACACCCACATCCATGATGTAGGGTATAATGGATGCCTGGGAGCTGTTATGTGTGCCTAGATTTGCCAGGAATTCCTCAGTGGCTGAGAATGGTTGTTCCACTGCAGGCCATCCACCAGTGGTGCCACGATCCCTGGCTATATATGCTGCTCTTTGGCATGCAGCATTGATCATGTCCATTGTGAGGTGTCAAACCTGCTCATATGTCCTGTTCTGATGACAAGTGGCATTGACATGACTTACAAGGTCAGCCCACAGTGCCTCCCACTTTTCCCTGTTGTTCCTCCCCCTGGACAGTAGGAGTTCATGGTGTTGATGAAGCCCTTCCAGTATTAACTCATTCTCTGCATCCGTGAAAGCTGCACAGTGTCTTGCATACATGTTCCCTGAAAGACAACATGGGAACACATGTCAGGATCACATATGTGAAAGTACACTATGTAGAGATACAGCAAGGACAGAATGGCTGGCAATGTCCACTCTTTGATCACACGTCATATTCTACAGTGTGCAAACATACTAAGTGTATGGATAGAACTAGGATACTAGTGATAGTCAGGTATTTCCATGGGTGCCATTGAAAGCATAATAGTTCACTGTCTTTTCACTAGCATGATTATTAGCTTGAATGAAAAGCTGCAAGAATGATATGAAATATAAAGGGTTAATTTAGGAATATTATAAAATGCTGAAAAATAAGTAGTAGTAAGTGTGCTGGCATAGCTTAATTAGATATTGGCATCCATGTAAAGGAGTATGTTATTGAGAAACAAAGTCTGTAAAAATAACTGCACAGATGGCAGCTGGAAGGACATCAATGAAGTAAAGAGCTGTAATATCAAAAGCAAAATAATGTTGGAACATCAAGTTTCACATAGTGCTGAAACACCACATTTCAGATAACTGAGTTTCCTTGGACCACCGAACTTGAAAGAATCAAGGACAAATCATAAATTAGAAGAACAAAGAAAAGTGTTATACAAAGGAAGATTGTAATACATCAGACTGAGAAAAAATATCAGACTTTTTGGTATAAATATGAGTGTGTATAAACAAGCTTTGGGAATTTGCCATAGAGAGCTGACAGCATCTGCGTTGCATGCGTGCATGCTTGTAGATCTGAAAGGAAAATGTAATAGTAAATGCGTATTAATTAAAGCAGTTGTCTCAGTGTATTTATTGTACTTAGTACAAAACAGTAATAAGACTAGTTGGTCACAATAAATAGTTAAATATACTGTGGTATGCATGCATGCATGTAAAGCAAGTAACAACAAGAAACTAACAGAAAGTAGTATATAATTCTTCAATGGCGAGCCACAGTTGACGAACCGAATGGTTTCTTATTGTGACAACTACAGATTCTTTTTCATTTTATTCAGTTAATACATACAGTTGTAGTCCAAACATTTGTCTCCTCCTTATGCATGGTATCCGGTAGCAGAACAGTGCATCTCTGCAAGTTCCACAAGTCCTGTACATTCACACAGTTGAATCTGCCAGCTGTGTTTGACCACCTTTTGGGAGAATCAATGAGGGACTTTTTACATTTTCTCAACAGAAGATTTGGCCACCTTCCACACAAAAACTGGTAATTCTCTTTTTCTTTCTCATTCTACAGCATGCATGCCATAAACAAAAGAACTGTGAAATGTAACACTACCTTTCTGGTAGACAGTAATAATAGTCCCAGCACATGTATAGTCAGGATTTAAAGATTGGTATAAACAAAACAGTAGCACATGTAGTACTTTACTAGGTAACGTTGATATCAATGCTTTATATAAATACATTATGTTTGACTGGTATCTTAAACAGCAACCTCACTGGTATGACAGTAAACATTTATTGCGCAAGTCATATGAAACTGCTTTCTGTGTAAAATGTCATCATGTACATCATCAATAGTGAGTCCCTACTAGGAACACTACTAACCCATTGTATATAATCACTTTGTGTTTATAATTGTTTGCTAACTTCTGTGTAATCTATGTAAGTTTGTCTATGTGGAGCTTTTCTCCCCGGGCCTCTGCTGAAAATGGACATGTATCCAGTCGGACTATCCCGGTAAACAAATGTAAAATAAAATAAAATAAATAAATAAATGTATGTGGTTTACTATTACTTTTATGTCCTGTCACCACATGTAAAATGTTAATGTCAGAGTTACAATATACGTCAAGTTAGTTATTTACAGAATCTTCTGTCCATCTTGCTAGACAAAAGTGGCATAAAACCACTGCACATTACAAAACAGATAAGAAAAGAGATGATGTTCATGGTGAACTGACAAAAAGATTTAATAAACTTTTATGACACAGAGTGAGTTCAAAAAGTTCAGACAACATATGCAAACACTTTTTCAGAAGTGCATAAGAGCTTTAAAGTTAGCAGAACAGAATAGAGACAAATATCTGGTTAGTAAAGAGTTAAAGCAACAGCAGTTAACTATGCTGATAAATAATTTACAACATACTATTCTATTTTTAGAAAATGGTTAAGCGTACACAGCATAAACTTTCATTCAGTTTAAGCAAGGCACTTAAATGGTGATTTTCAAATCATTTCAAATAAAACAGTTATAGGGTATAAAAATCAAAAAAACAGTAGTTAAATGCAGTAAAGACATGACATCACAAGACTGACATGCATGTATTTTCTTTTACCTAAAGTACAGCAAAACGCAGACAGCCAATGTAAATCATGTAAATATATCTGTTTTAAGCATGTGTTAAGCCAATATCTCTTTTGTTTCTTACAATATTTTGTAATTGTACAAGAGCATAAAAAATAGCACAGACTCCAGCAAAAACAGTATTCAAAAGCAATATTATTCATAGATAGGCAAGTTAAGAGGTTTACAACTGCATTCTAATATCAAGTTGCAAGTATATTAACGAATGACTGAAGGTGTGAGTAAGTGCTAAAGGAGTTAACAGTTAAGCTTCTGGAGTGCACAAAAATAAAAAAAAAGTGTGTGGGTTCAGATCTTTCCAGGCTGAAATGGGTAGTTACAAGAAATGTTGTATAACATAAAATGTTACTGGTACTAAAATTTATAAGGTCAAGGAAACAAGACTGGTCACCAGGCCAAATGGCTTATGTTTTTCTAAAACATTATTAATTATTCACATACAGCATTAAGCAAAATGAACAAAGTCTGCAAGTAAATACTACACCGACTACAGTCAGTACATGGACTATGGTATGCAATTAAAATAAATTATACTGGTCCCTTGACAAAATAAGGGTGGGTAAAAATAGCTACTAGTAACAGTAAACATCTTTTCAAAATGGATAAAAGCAATTCCTGTTACAACATTGACAGTATAGGCAACAGCAAAAGCTTTATAAAAATATTTTCTGTTTTTGAAAATGGCCAAAAAAATAAGCAAATGTGTAAGACCAAAGTGTCACAGTCTAGGTAACAGCCAAAGGACAGGCATACATTCAATTCTCACAGCATAAAGCAAATAAACAATACTGCAATAAAATGATGTATACTACAGAGGGAAGGGCATGCTTTCAATTTTACATTAACTGTGTAAACAGTACTGCAAAAGGGGCTCAAATAAAAGTGCAAAGTGGTAATACCAAAAATACATTTTAATGTTTCAAGTAATGTAATTAGCAGGCTTCAGTGTAATGCTAAGTTTGTAAACTGGACTGAGTGTACATTACAGCCATGTATATACAAATGCAAAAACAGTCTATACAAGCAAGTGTATTCTGTACAGTATATAGTAAATGGTCTATCTATGTAAATAGAGTAACAAGTCAAAGACTGACATTTGTGATGTGTTTTTTTTTCAAAAAACAAGACTGCAATGCCTTTGCAATAAAATCCTCAAGCATTGTCAATAAATTACTGTACAGAATATTACTGTATAGAGTCATATTCAGATTAATCCAGTTCTAATAGCAATGGTTGTCATCATTGTGTTGACAATATAAAACTGTGTTAACTTGCTGTATCAAAAGAAAACTAAAGGGTTTGTTTCCCAATGTGTTTCTAGTGAATAGCAATATAACTTGACTAAAACGTACATACTAATATAGACAGTTTTGGATTTAAAATAAAACAGAGGGAATGTATACAGTGATAAATATGTATAAATGCATATGCACATCTATTTGCTAGTTAAGATGCATATACACATCTGTTGCTAAAATATATGTAGAAATAATATAGTTAGTTAAATACATGTATTTCTGTTTGCTAGCATACATATATTCTGGGACAGCTTAAGACAAGCTGAATGTTCAGTGTCTGGAACATGCTTCAAGGGCTATAGATAAAAATGCAGCTGCAAGACAAGACACGCAGCATTCAACACAGACATCTGCATTTCATTTGCATCATTCTGAACATAAAACAGAGGGAATTACAATATTTCATGAGGAAAGTGCTACACAAAATAAATACAAGACAATTTCAGTTGGAAAGATAACATTTAACACAAATATAACAGCATTGTTAGCTAAACAAGGTCAGGCATACATAAAAGTAGAGAAAATCAAAGACTGACATAAACATTTCAATAAACAGCTCTATCTCTATTAAATGCTGTACATTACCTCAAAAATGTAACAGTTCTGACAAGGGAAGGCATCATGCAAAAATGTCGCAGTGTGTAGACAATAACACAAAAATAAGAATAAACTCAACAGGGGAAAAAAGGGTATGATTTTTGCCAGTACTCTATTTGTATAAACAACACAGTAATACAAGAAAAGGACCATGGGTTAAAATACTTAACATTTTGGGTCACAGACCAGTACTTCATACAGATCAAACGGTAAAAATACCATGCACTTGTACTATGATAGGACAACAATACCAAAAATATATATATATATATTGCACTTCAATATTATATTTCCAAGTTTTAAAGATACCAAATACAGATTTAAAAGAGTGTGGTATAAAAACTAGTAGAACAGGATATCTCACAGATTGCACATTTATAAGCACAATGGAAGTAAGTCATTACAAGTATCTTTAATAGACAGATTACAATTTAGTACTATTGTATCTAAATTTGTAAATTAAATAAAATGTTGTGTAAATGGACATATATTGCCTTCAAATTTCAAAATGTTTGTTAAAGTGGCACCACAGTTTGTATGTGTGGTTTCAAATAACCCAGTGTTAATAGTAAAAGACAAAAACAGAAGCTGACACTGTCCATAATTGGTGGGACATATTCAGAGGATGATCATCATCTGGGACCAAATTGCTAAATTGGTTAATGCATCCTGTGTTAGTAGTTTTGGAGTCATAATAATAATGACAGCTTGAAATTGTTTTATATGCTACAGGTTACAAAGAGTTGCAATAACAAAACAAGCCATGGTAAATAGTGTAAATAGCAATGCTGACAAAACAAATTAAGTCTTTTCTTTAACTGAAGTTTACTCCATTCCTCCAAAAAAATAATAATGAAATAATGGAATTGAAAGAATAATAGTTCACTGTCTTTTCACTAGCATGATTTTTAGCTTGAATAAAAAGCTACAAGAATGATATGAAATATAAAGGATTAATTTAGGAATAGTATAAAATGCTGAAAAATAAGTAGTAGTAAGTGTGCTGGCATAGCTTAATTAGATATTGGCATCCATGTAAAAGAGTATGTTATTGAGAAGCAAAGTCTGTAAAAAAATAAATGTGCAGATGGCAGCTGGAAGGACATCAATGAAGTAAAGAGATGTAACATCAAGAAAATAAAGTTGGAACACCACGTTTCAGATAGTGCTGGAACACAACGTTTTAGATAACTGAGTTTACTTGGACCACCGAACTTGGAAGAATCAAGGACAAATCATAAATTAGAAGAACAAAGAAAAGTGTTATACAAAGGAAGATTGTAGTACATCAGACTGAGAAAAAATATCAGACTTTTTTGGTATAAATATGTATGTATAAACAAGCTTTGGGAATTTGCCATAGAGAGCTGACAGCATCTGTGTTGCATGCTTGTAGATCCGAAATGAAAATGTAATAGTAAATGTGTATTAATTGAAGCAGTTGTGTCAGCACAATACAGTAATAATACTAGTTGGTCACAATAGATAGTTATATACTGTGGTATGCATGCAAGTAACAGCAAGAAACCAACAGAAAGCAGTATATAATTTTTCAGCCATGACAGATACTGCTGTATGTTCATACAGCTGACACTGGAGTCTGTTGTAGTGTGTCCCCAAGGGGCAGCCCCCCTAATAATATGTCAAACCAACTGTGCCAGTGTGCTGTTACAAACACTGTACAGGGAGAGTTCCACGAGCCCAGTGTGCCATATTGACAATATACATTCCACCCTAGATCTCATGCACATCCTCTGTATGTGTAACAAATCTGGAAATTATTGACATGTCATTATCACAGTTCTAAGAAAGGTTTAATGCTGTAATCCCTATTCCCCAGAAGTATAGTCAGACATCTGCATCCTGATGTAAACACGATGGTTACATACTTGATGGAGTGCAGTACTCTGCTGATATATGCTGATAGTTGATACTTTACCTATGCATGGTCTGTGTAAATAAAGTCTTATACAGAATGGTTCCCCAGAACCACCTGCTTCCCCTTTTAACATGCTTCTCATCAGCAGGTGATTGCCTCTTAACCAATCTGTGGTTCCCAAATACTATTTGCAGCCAACACAGCCAATTTGCACTATCATCAGCCAATCACATGCACCACAGTACAAATATATAAGGCCTTCATGTAGATTAGGGACCCTTTCTGATATGTTGCGCTGGACATTACTGGGGTGAGGAGACTACTTCATCAAAGAGGGTAGGTCTAGAGCAGCAACTTTTACACAGAGATGGGTTTGCTACAGGCTGTAGCTGTGCTGCTGCAGGTAATAGCCATGAAGAGAGAGTGTAAACACTTTGGAGGACAACAAGCTGTAGGAGTAACTGTGGGAACTGTGTCAGCATTGTTGTAGAGGCTACCCTTTCTGGTCTAATTAAGGCATGTGTTTAAGGTAAGTATGTTAGGCAACCGTATCACTAACAGAGTACTAGGCCACATGTTTGTTGTGTCCTTGAGCAACATGGGGATAACTATAACAATATGTCCATAATTTGGGTGACTATCAGGCCATGTGTTACAGTCTGGTAGTAATTTGGAGCATGTATGAGGGCAGTCCTTGTTACAAGCAGGTACTTCAAATGTGTATGTTAATTGGCACTGTGAGTTTGAAAGGATTATGTGATGCACTTTGATATTAGTGGCCTTCATTTGCAGTACCTGCATTGAATTTCTCTGTGAATACATATTAATGCATGACATAACACTTTATGCAGTTATACTTTTGCAATAGAGATATGTGAAGTGTGTTTCTATCTGCAGACCTGCTGACTTCCATCAGTGAAATGCAGACATTTCATTTGATAGGCATTGTGTGGATAAAGAGTGCATGACTCTGTCATTATTTGCTGGTTTCACAATACTATCATTCTACTGCCATATACCACTGGATGTGTAGCAAAATGTACTGTTTGCAAGGCATTTAACATACTAAGCTTCTGAGTCACTGCTACAACAAGTGTATTTGGAAGATATATGTGCACACATACAGGCTGTGACAAACATTTTCTACATACATCAGTATGCGCATGGCTTTATATGGATGTATTTCTGCACCAGGGTCTCAGTTGAACATGTATTTTTCCATTCATGCCTTAGCAGGTGTCATTCTACATGTTGCTGATAAAGGGCACATTTATCTGCTATCACAGGACTCACGTGCATTCATTATTATATCTTTGGCTTTCTAGTGGTGTACTGTAGCAGCAGAGTAAAAGGTACATTCCCATTTTCCCTTACTTTTTAATCAGGTTTGCACAGCGCAGTCCACAGCTCCTCTGAAACATGCTTAATGACTGTAACTGGCAATTACTATGTTTTGTTTAAACCACCTGTTTTAATTAAGAGTTGTGTGGCATGGCAGGTTAATGCAGTGGTTTGCAGGTGCCATGGTCTTAGGTTCAAAATATGGGACATGTGTTTATTTTGTAGGTGGCCCTTGGCAGGTTCATTTAGAAATAAATGAACTGGTTTGGCAGTTACGTACATGTGCATATACTCATCCAGGCTTAAATGAATTTGTATCTATCGCTTGTGTTTTAAAATTATTATCTACTAAAAGGTAGATGCATAGTGTGAAGCATGTTGTCTTCTTGTATAAATGTTATATTCTTACATGCACATATAAGAATAAGGCATATAAAAATATAAAAATATATAAAATATAAAAATAATATAAAATATATATATATATATATATATACACATATAAAAATAGTTAATCAAACAGATGAACGCTGTTTTTGTAGGGACTATATAATCATCTATTTTAGATGTTTTGCAACTAGTATGATGCTGTTACAAAGATGTTAGTATATAATGGTTTTTTTAAAAAGGCATCTTGTTTTTTTAAAAAAGGCATCTTGATTATTAATTAGTGTGTTTTTAATAACTAAATACTTCTGTATTTATATATTTACACACATATTGTTATAATTATTTTTATATGTGTTTAATAGTTGCTTTTGTACAAGTATACACACACATATAGAATAGTTTTATGGGTTTTAAATTTTAAATTAAGGTATTCCTTTAAATTGTTGTACATATAATTATTTAACTTAATTAGATAAGTAATACTGATTTAATTGAACCTAATTGATTGCTGTTTATATACAAAATGGTTGCTAGTTGGCTTGTAATTTTGTCTGAAGAAGGTGAGAGACTGGGCTCGCCGAAAGCGTGTTTTGTGCTTACATTATTGCCTTTAATAAACCAGTGCTTGGGTTGTGCTCCACTGCTCATTTTTCGTCTTTTCTATTTTGTAAGTGTGTATTACAATTTTAAAAACACATATAGTCAATATAGCTGTATTTAGTTGAGGTTGGCAAAGCTGCATGGCGCGGCACATTGTGCAACATGGTGATAAATAATATAAATAAAAGAAAAATGGGGAGATAGGAAAGTGGTAAAATAGTGTACAAGCAGGGGGAAAACATAGTGAAGGGCAGGTAGGGATGTGCAGGAAGGGTGTAGGAAAGAACTACAGCTATCCATTTCTTGTACAGCAACAACTGTGCACTTTGACAAAATTTGTATGAGTTTAAACTCTCTCCCCCAGAGAGAGGAGTGAGGACAACATAACTGCTTTGTCAAGCCAATTAGACCAAATTACGTGTGTCCAGTGAACACGTGTGTGTGAAATGAAGAGCTATGTATAGGAAGATTTTTTTTTTGGGACAGGTGCCGATTTTTTTTTAAGGTGAGAGTGAAATGTTTGGGAAGGGACATAGGGAGTTAAGTTGGGTAGGTGAGGATGCATTTGCAGACAAACAAAACAGCAGATAGTGGAGGCATGTGACACATGAAGGGGTGAACACCTTAGCTAGGGAGGGTGGTGTGGAATCTAAGTCCCATGCGCCTTCACAAGACAGGAGCATGACTCACATTCCCACCCATGGGACTATCACCACTGCTCTATCACTGCCCCGGTAGTGGAAGTGGTGTAGGCTGGGCACTGGGGCATGGCTGCCCCACCAGATTGGCCAGTATGTCCTTGATCTGCTACAGGCAATGGTGAAAACCATAGTAGACTATCCTGTGCTCCAAAACCAGCAGCTCAGCCCAGGTGACAACTCCCCCTCTACCACAGTTCCCAGAGGGGGGCCCTGGCCCCATCCCCATGGGGCGGTACTACCTGAAGATGCAGGTAGTGCAGGGGCAGCAAGGGGGCACCACTGGTCTGGGTCCCAGATGTGCTGGCACCCAGTGACATGGCCACAGGAGGCAAGGTAGGCAGATTAGCCAGAACCGGCCTATGCTGACGTGCTGTGGTAAATGAGGTATTGCAATATGTTAAGGTTAGTAATAACAAAATCATTGTTAGTATTAACAGACTGTAACATCATATTTATTAATCCAAATCTATCAGCACAGTATCAGCTTGTATTGCACTTCTGGTCCTGATGAGTCATATTGCCCCCCAGTGAGGGCAAGTTGTTTGCATAATCTGTCATTCCTCATTCAGGTCTGTGTAAATGAATGACATTAGCCATCTTCCATGCGGATGGTGTGTGGATGGTGCTGCAGCTTGGTGCGACTACAGTGTGTAATGCAACTGGGAGCACATACCTGAGTTCATGTAGGCTGTAGACAGGATGATATAACATCCCACGGATACTTACATTTGCTTTCTTTCAGTAGGCAATATGTACCTGCTCATTGGTGATGAGGGGAGGGGTGTGGGTGCATACATATCCACCTATAGTGATGCTGAGCCGAGGGGGATCTTTTTCCTAACCCTATCTGCATCAGGTTGCCTGTAGCTATGTTGTGTGTGTATGTGATTTGATTGGTCACCATTACAGGTTGGGTTGATATGTTGCCTCCAAGATTGCAGACATATGGGAAGATGGCCTTGTGATTGTCCCTGGTGGATGTCTCCAATTTGTACTCATAGTTGGCCTTACAGTAATCCATCTGTGACCTTATATGCTTGTTCAGACAATGGCTGACTTCATGCCAGGTTGGTTCCTGCTCCTACTTTGCCCTGTACAGCCACTATAGGGACCAAGTCAGCGGTTTGTGTAATGCTGCTGTCCCACAAAGGGGATTACTCTATGTTGATGGAGACAGGTATGACAAGTAAGGTATTTCTGAGTCCATACAGTCTGATATGTGTTCAATCAGTTGTTTTTAGAGGGCATGGCCACAAAGTCATAAAACAGTTGGACACCTCTCCAATTTAGTAATGATAATCATGCTTATTTTAATAACCATGGCTGTGTCAGGGCAATGTAATAACCAGTAGCTGTAGAAATGTCACTCTTTTGGGTGCACAGTAACTAAGATTACACACGTGTACAACATGTACAGCTTTTTTAACTGACATTTTGCATGCCGTGTCTGTTTTCATGAGCTGGACACATACACCTACTCATACTGACATGTGCATAGCTAATACC